>NW_006209642.1:1750851-1846878 GCF_000334495.1 Tupaia belangeri chinensis
CAATCCCTTCTCCTCCATTCTCCTCATGGGATCTTGGGCACTCACGCACACATGCCCAACGTGAGTTTAAGCCACCGGGTCCAGGACTTGAACCGCAGTCGACTACATGGGAGTCCAGCAACATAGCCATTACGCTAACTGCTGGTCCCCTGGGATGTAAGCTTAAAGAACTTGTTGAGACTTTGCCACAGGAAGGATTGCATCTTTAGTAAGGGATCTGGGGTCTGGTGAAATTACATACTGCTATGTCTTCCTTTTTTTATTAAGTAAAGCTGCCCACCCAAATAAGTTCTTATAAATTTTATGTCTATCAGCTGTTATCTTTAATTAACCATTATTACCCTCATGACAACTACTTAGTATTTAACAAAGCAGCCAAAGAAAATGTGGAAACAAAAACTAAACAAAGTTATGTTAGTTATTCCTACTGGGTTATTGTCACATAATATTTTGTATGAGTGGAAATAATCTCAGTTTGGCTAGAATTAAGAAAACAGAAAAGGTCCTTTAGAATATATGATATAGAAAAAGTTCTAAAAAGGTCTGAAAGTCAGTCTTACTGTGGAAATCCATCCAGGTTCTTCTAGCTTTATGACAGTACTTGAAACACAGCTACTGTAAGAATTTCAAAATTGAAATCATGCCTCAATCCTAAGAGGGATTTCTCATTCGAATGTGTGCCCAACTACATGTTTCTAGTTGTGGATTGCTGTACATCCTAATTAACAGCATTTTGTTTGCTTCTTATTCATTACCTTTGCAGTTTTAGAGATTTTTAAAGAGAAGTCCCTGTGATTTTTATTAACCTTAACTTCAGCATTCCTAGTTTTACATTTTACCAGGTTTAGACCTTTTTTCTTAACAGATTCTGTGCCAACTTCTTGCTTTCCCATGTATCGTTTTTGTTGTTGAATTGTCATATCACCATAAATAGCACTTAACAATTCCAAGTCACTCTCATAAGCAAACGCCACATCCAAAATAATTTTATTGCACTTATATTTGGCAGAAATTCCTTAATTTAAGTGCTGCATAATGGTAACTCATAGGTAAAAATATCACTCCAGAGAAAGATAAAATAGATCTGTCTACAAGCTTCAAACTTATGGCTCAGCTACTCCTAACACTTTGCAAAGTTTGTTCTCTGTTTCTCTCTACAAAATCCAATTACAGTATTGTAGAAAGGGAGCAGAGGTGCAGGAGACTGCAGGTGAGAATGGGGGAGCAGCAGAGGAGGCACTGGGTCTCTGGGAGTTTGACAAGCTCTTTTTAACCTTGCTGATTTGAAACACAAGACTGGTGGTTTCCCCACTGGAGTGGGTTGCAGATGGTGCTAAACTCGCTCAAGGACCAGGAAGTCTGCGATGATCAGGCACCTAAGTGTGGGTGCAACTGGCCTGGCTACTGTGCAGGCATTCTGCAGACCCTCACTGAGGAGCTGGGCTGGAAAGAAATGCTTCAAAAAAAATATGTGTAGCGGAATCACTTGTTCTCGCTAGCATCTTGCTGTTCCTGGAGAGGAACTGGACTCTCATCTAGGTAACAGTTACTGCCGGTGGTGTGTATTCACATCTTCAAGTCCTCAAAACTGGGAGGCAAGGACAGTAGAAGACTCAAGAGATAACTAGGTTCTTATCTAAATCTATTCAGTACTAAATACGCTACAGCTGTTCAGATTGAGTTCCATGGACTGTTTTTTTTAACTTCAAAAAGGTTTTTAAAAATTGCCAGAGGCTGTGTGCGCTCACTGGAGCGAGACAAAGAGAGGGAAAGTGAGAAAAGCACCTCCCATAGGAAATGGTCACCCTGGAATCTCTTCTCTATTTTTGCTTTCTGAATTTTGGGCACTCTTGCACACATACCTGATTTGTATCTCAAGGCACCAGGTCAGACTCAACTGTGCTGTTGACTCTCTGTAATCCAGCTGCCCTAACTACCAGGCCATTGTGCTGACTCTAAGAAAAAAAAAAAAAAATTAAAGCAAACTGGAAGCTTTCAACCAATCAAACTCACACATTTTACTCAGGCATATTTGAATATTCAAAGAAGCTGTTGATTTTGAAGCAGTGGGTTTTAATTGAATTGGTCATTTAAAAACAACAATTTGGGCTTTAATCGTGATGCCAAAGTTATAATAATAAACAGACTTTAATTTCACTCCAATAGATAAACGTAATAAAGGCCATATCTGATACCAGCTTCTCTCCCAGCAAAGTATTCTTACCAACATGTTCAGCTTCAGGGGAAACATTGACTCCTAGAAACAGAACCATCTTTTTCTGGGCCCCTCTCCTGTTTTGGGGATAGCTTCCAACATGGTTCAGATGACATTCCCTGTATTCATATCAAGTACTGGATCAGCTGTGTGAGACTTAAGGCCTACTTGTCTAATGACCCTCCTCCTGGTGTAGCCTCTGGAAAAAAGCAAGCGATGAGGAAACTGAGATTGACAATGTTTTGAAAAGATAGTTGGCAGATACAGGAGGTAATAAAGATCAAAAGAGCCATGAGCAATTTCTTTTTAAGAAGAAATCATCTTCATTTTTCTCTGCTGTTTAGAAGAACCCTATATAAAAGGTAGGAATCCTTGATTTTTTTTGTTTGTTTTCAGGGTAAGGATTGTGCAAATCTGAACAATGCAAAGGTAGTTTATATGTGGTCAATAGCTTTAAGATTAGCGAGAAGGAAAAAAATGCCAGTAGCCCCAAACCAGCTGGTCAGCACTGTGATATTTTATGAGCATCTGGGCCATTCTTTCCAGTACACATAGTGACCCAAGCTTTTATAGGAAACAGATTTTTTAAAAATCCCCAAAACAATAAACTTTTATTGTACATATTTGCTCTAGATATGCCATGAATATTTAAACAAACTCAAATTTTAATTGGAGCAACAAAAATGTAATGCAATCTTGCACTGAGAATGGTGTGTATGGTTCATTTGATTTGCTATTCAGGATGAATGCAGACTGCTTTCATCTGGTATTCTACCTACTAGTAATAATAGCAGCAATAAAAGGTTAATCAATTCCTACTGAGAATGAAAATTATATGTGAGAAAAAGACCATGATAGTTAATAGTAATATTTTTAGAGAACAAAACCCAAGATCAATTCTTCAATTTACTGATTTTGCTCAATATCACTTGATTTTTTTCATATTCTTTTATTTGAGCCACTAGGTTTTTAGTTTGTTTGATTTTTTTAAAATAAAGTGTTTAATATTGCAGTAAATATTCAGTCTTGCACTGTACCACATGTCTAAATACATTGTTGAGTTTTAATAAATGTTAAAATCTTAACAGAATGTTTAGCTATGCCATCTTTTATAATACTTAGACCTTACGAAGAGTTTATGAGGAGCAAAACCATTATACAGGCCTAGTATAAGACTTAGCCACATAGTTATAGTAATGGTAATGATAATAATAAAACTTGCATTTGAATTCTTAAAAGTATCATGGAGTGGTAGCAAAGGGAATATATGGTCTTTGAATCTTAATGTGAACAAAACAGCTGTAAAAGTCATCCATCTAAAATTGGAGAAATTGATTAAGAATTGGGTGTTAGATAATATTGTAAGCTTATTGTTTATTGTTTAATTACAATTTTATTTCATTTTGTGGAAGAAAATACTATACATTTTTTTTTTTTTTTGGGAGAGGTTTTTGCTATAGGGCACGTGTGCTCGCCAGACAGTACAATTTTTTTCATTTTGTGTAAGAAAATACTATACATTTTTTTTTGAGAGGTTTTTGCTATAGGGTGCGTGTGCTCGCCAGACAGAGAGAGAGAGAGACAGAGAGACAGAAAGTGAGAAATCACCCCCCAGGGGGGATGGCCACACTGCAATCCCTTCTCCTCCATTCTCCTCTCGGGATCTTGGGCACACATGCACACACGCCTGGCGTGAGTTTTAAGCCACCGGGTTTGGGACACGAACCACAGTCGACTACGTGGGAGTCCAGCGACATAGCCATTACGCTAACTGCTGGTCCCAGAAAATACTATACAAATTTAGGAGTGCAGTATCATGAGCTATGTTATTTTCTTTTAATAAAAAAAATTTTAATGTTTTTAATAAAAAATACACTATAGCAAAGTATTTTTAAAGTTATGAGTGTATAAATATGTCTACTTTTCTGCATGTTTGATTTTTTCAAATAAAATTACAAATATAAAAAAAAAAGCAAAAAGGAAAGGAGAAAGGAAAGGAAAACATCAGCAGTGTTTAATAGAAAAGGCAAAGCCATGTATATAAAATCAGAAAACAAGACAGAGTTCCCATCTTCTATGGATCAGTTGAATAGTTCGCCCTCTTACTGAAAGAATTTTTTTTTCAAAATCCAAGATTTCCCTGAAAATGTGACTTCACCTATTCTTATAGTCTATAGAAAACAGAAAAAATGGCTACTGCCTACTGGAATTTGGCCCCATACTATAGTCATAGAATGCAGGCTTTAATTTTAATGCATGTGACACAGCATGGTGGTCCAGATCATAACTTGCTAGAATCTGAAAGGTAAAATAGGAGTTTTTGGTATTGTAGGTATTACCCATCAACCAGCTATTGGTTATTTGGGAATTATCGATGACTATAGTGTCCAAACTTTGCTGCCTATTTTCTAATGCTTAGTTTTATGTGGTTGTACATTCACTCAATTCAGGGCATAAATTGAGCTTCTCCTTGGTTTGCATCATGTTCAGTTTAGCCATAAGGATCCCAGCATCCATTGGATGTGCATGCCTGAAGCATTGAGTCCTATTAGAGCAAATGTAAAGCAAAGTGCAAGACCATGAGAGGAATTTTTCACGACATGTTGGACTTATATTTGACCAAATTTATGTGGATTGAATGGTTTAGAAATAATGTTTTCAATTCCCTTTCTTGCATATAGCACAACAATTTTCTACTAAGTATTATGATACTTACTTTTATCACATATATCAGAACAATTCTCTGTTAACTAATAAAATGTTCTGACTTTTGGTTTTAATATGCTTTAGTGAGAATATCCAGTGAAAAATTCTTCAATTGAATACACTCGAGAAACAAATTGTTTCATTTGTGAGAATATCCAGGGACAAATTCTTCAGTTGAATACACTCGAGAAACAAATTGTTTCATTGATCCACTTCTAGGTCTATTCAATTATGGCCAAGCCATATAATTAAACTAAACTTATTTTTTAAATGAGGATAATCAACAATGAAATACTATGACATATTAACTAGATGGTTAAAATAAAAAAGACTGACAATATGAAGTGTTGACAGGCATATGAAGCAAGTGGAGCCTAGATTGCTGGTAGAATTATAATATCGTATAACCAGCTTGCAAAAATGTTCATTATCTTCACTAAACATATGTGTAACCTATAGCTAAGCAGTTTCAATTCTAGATACCTATAAAAGACAAATGAATGAATTATAATATCGTATAACCTGCTTGCAAAAATGTTCATTATCTTCACTAAACATATGTGTAACCTATAGCTAAGCAGTTTCAATTCTAGATACCTATAAAAGATAAATGAATGCCTATGTCAACCAAATATGTATGTACAAAATGTTCACAGTAGTTTTATTCATAATGGCAAAAAACTACAGACAACCAGATGCCAATCAACAGACAAATGGGTATCCAATTGCTTATTTGTTTAATTTGTATTCTAGGCAGCAATAAAAATAATGGCCAACTCTGGCACTTGTAACAACATGGTTGAGTCTCATAGACATTATATTGACAAAGTCAAGCACAAAGACATTTATTCTCTGATTCTATCTGTGTGACGTTTAAAAATAGGCAAAACTAATCAGTTATTCAATTTTATAGATGATAGTAGAATCTTTATGGGATTCTGGAAATATTTCATATCTTTATTCTTACTCAGGTTCTTATAAATGTAAAAAATATCTTGCTTTATACTTAATATGGGAGGGTTTTTTTTCTTTTTCTCTTTTTGAGAGTTTTTTGCTTGTGCTAGCCAGAAAGACAGAGAGACAGGAAGCGAGAAATCATCCCTCAGGGGGGATGGTCATGCCACAATCCCTTCTCCATTCTCCTCTTGGGATCTTGGGCACACATGCACACGTGCCTGGTGTGAGTTTAAGCCAGCGGGCCCAGGACTCGAACTGCAGTTGACTACATGGGAGTCCAGAGACGTAGCCATTATGTTATCTGCTTGTCCCAAGATGAGAGTTTGTTATGTGTCTTCCTGCACCTATGCTATCAT
The DNA here is from genome assembly GCF_000334495.1 of Tupaia belangeri chinensis. Lineage (NCBI taxonomy): Eukaryota > Metazoa > Chordata > Mammalia > Scandentia > Tupaiidae > Tupaia > Tupaia belangeri. The sequence continues at coordinate 1,757,086 of NW_006209642.1, forward strand.
TTAATGACATGAAATAAATAAAATATTAATATCCAAATTCCAGGAAGTCAGTAAGAACTAGATAATGTCAAATTGTTTACAAATTTATAAAATACTGTAAAAATATCCTATACTATCATTTTCTAAGTTTAACTCCAAAATTTTTACTAAAAACAAGCATCTATTATAAAATCATGGCCAATGATGCTGTTATTTCTACTAAGTTTGACTTACTTTTTACATAAATCCAATTAGTTTGGACTAAGCCTTGCCATAATCTTATTCTTAAATTAACATTTTCACTATTTTATTGACAGTGTAAAAGTTATATATTTCTGTTAATTGGCAGTTGCTAAATGTTCATTTAACACTTAGTTGAGTACATAATTCATGCCAAAAACATTGTTAGGCACTGGGATACAAGTTTAAATAAGATATTATCTCTTCTCTTTTTATTTTTACATTTTAGTGAAAAATTCAGTTGTATTACTATTGCTGATTTCCACTAGATTCCATAATTTAAAAATTTATTTTTAAGGTGTCTTTCATGAGACAGAGATTGGGAAAGGCAAGCATCTTCAATGGAGTCGAATGCTGCAGTCCTCCCCCTAGCCTTTGCCAGCTAGCCAGGGTTATGAGCATGTGTGCAGATCAACCTGGCATGTACAGATGAACTCAGGAACTGAACCCCGATCTTCCATATAGCTTCTAACATTATGGACTGTGGCTGTGCCTCTGAATCTTTCTTAAACGAGAAAAGCCCAAATGATACTTACGCATCCAAAATCAAACACTTAATATAATTTTCATCGATAATGCAAACAACTAAATCCACTTATCTCTATTTTGCTCCTACAAGCTTATCAAAATAAAAAGGTATTTTAGGATGAGTATGTTTTTAGAATACAGTTTTGGATTTTAAATTATTTAAAAATATATTAAATATGACTGTTATTTAAAAGTACTTTTACAGGACCAGCAGATGGCTAATGGGTACATTGCTGGACTCTCATGTAGTCGATCGCAGTTGAGTCCCAGACCTAGAGACTTGAAACTCACTCTAAAAGTGTGTGTGTGTGTGTGTGTGTGTGTGTGTGTGTGTGTGTGAGTGCCCCAAATCCTAAAAAGAGAATGGAAGAGAAGGAATTGTGGCTTGGCCATCCTTTCTATGGGGGTGATTTCTCGCTTTCTGTGTACGTGCCCTAAAGCAAAAATCTTTCTTTAAAAAAAAAAGGTACTTTTGGAACTGCAGATCAATTTCTACACTATTAAAAGGGTCATTTGAATGTATCAGTTATAGATATTATTTTATAATTATTTAAAATTTCCAGCTCTAGATATTGTATTCTCCTACTTAATCATCCTATTTCCTCAATAGTTAACTACTCAATTAATAAAATATTATTATATGATTTTAACATTCTCAAACAAACACTTTGTTTCCTAAAATTTGAAACTCGGTTGTTAAATAGGAGATCTTAGCGCTCATACCTTCCAATATTACTCATAGGGAATGTCGAATGTAAGTACTCAACTCCTGTGCTTCTCATCCTTCAGATCACTGAGTACAAATTGGTTCATCCAGAAGTGTGCAAATGATGCACAATATGCTGAGCAGCATGTGATCATTTGAACGAAAGATTTGAAAACAGAATCACTCTCAAACCTCTGGAGACTTTTTTGTAATTCAGGCATACAGAGCCCCCATTCTGAAAGGCAATATATCTTTTTAAATACCCCGCTTTCCTGTTCTCATCTCCCAAGGTTTCATCTCATGGGGAAAAAAAAAAAAAGTTGGCATTATAAACAGAGGCTGGAATACACTCATCCAACTCATGAAAAATTCAGTATAAGTTTAGCAAAGCATAGCAAAATCACTTATTAAGGAAAAATGCACAGTCTGATAGATGACCATGATTATCAGGTAAATTATTCATTTCTCTTCACAAAGCAATCACCCAGTGAAGACTCACTCATTATTTACAGATTGTCAGGGCACAGGGAGTAAGGAGTGAGGATATGGTGCAAGTGAAGAGTATTGCCATGGACACTGTAGAGAAGTGACAGGATGACTAAAAGTTGAAGCTGGGGTAAACATGAAACAGGGGACCCCAAACTTGCAAACAAAACAAAACAATAAACACTATCAAATTAGCTAATCAGTGCTGCAGAAATAAAGCCATGTGGTATGGATTCATCAGAGCCCAGAAACTATTTATTTCTAGAAGCTAAAGTTGGTGCATTAGAGACAAACCAAAGTTGATGTCAATTGTAATTCCAAAATTTCTCAACAAAAATAATTATAAACCAGAAGCAACACTGAAGAGGCTGCATGATAAATATTTCTGCTGGAGACTAAACTTTGAAATGATCAATATTCCAACCGTCGGATTATACGATAAATTATTTTATACTCCTTAAGTGTTAGAAAAATCCCGTGTTACATATGAATTAGATAATGAAGCATATAACTTGCTAAGTAATGATATTGGTATAATGTGTGCTTTTTGAAAATTTGAATATTACTTTATAGTTTTATCTAGCATAGTTGTGCAAGAAAAATTTGTTACCTTTCGAGCCAATAACCCACTTTTTATTCTTATTTAGAACAATCAATAATTACTTACGACCTGTGTCATCCCATTGTATCTGGAGTGGTTTTGAGGATGATTACAAAGGCAAAATGATCCTTCCTTCCCTCATCTACAAGTAGTTGTGGAAGACATGATAGATGTCACCTAACTTAACCAAACACCCAAGGCTTTTACCTTCTAGGTGGAAAGTAATGTCTTCACAGTTCATAAGCCATGATTAAGTCCTCTTTTATCTCAGGGTCTTTCTGTACCACAGAGTTGTTATGTGGCTTATAGTTAGGGCACAGCAGTGCACTAGTTTATTTTACCATGCAGGACTCTACTCTTACCACACATTTGAGATTAAGTCATATTCAGAAGTAAGTCTGCATCACTCATACATAATTCACATTCAATTAGGTTCCACTGCTGCAGAGGTACACTAAGTGACCTAGTAGGAAATATGTGTCTGTATAAAAGGTTTATTTGGAAACTTAGTCCTATCTCAATAAACAGCAATTGCCTCTTGGGGAAATCTTGGCATATGACTGCTCAGGTTACACGTAAGTTTAAGTAACAAACCACTACAAAGTCATTTTCAGACTAAAGGAAGCTGAAGTTTCAATTCAGTTCGTTTTCCTTCAATGAAACCCTTTACATAATCAAACTGGGAAGTCCAGGTCTGCCCTAGAGTTGTGAAATCCAAGGAGCATAAACCGGGACCTTAAGAGCGGGCCTGATCACTCTTTTGACCTGACATTGGATTATAGTAAAAAGACCAGGTGAAATTTGAGTCCATAAATAATCTGTTTCTTATAAATAAGTATTTAGGGTCACAAAGCCAAAGAAAGATGTTGTACTGTGAATTCTGTGAGATCTTAAGGCTTGGATTTCTATTTCTGCTTGTCTTTTATTTCCTGTGTTATACTCCCTTTTGAATTCTTAATTCCACAATGAATGGTCTTTCTCTTCTTAATGAGTATTTTGCATGTAGCTGGCCTTTAAAAAGTTTTAAATTCTTTTTTTTAAAAAAAGACTTGTGTAAGGTGCATTTATTTACACTTTTTACATAAAAAGTATTCAAAACTAGAGGTGGATTAACATTTAAGAATTGAACTCTGAATGCAGGGAAGCCCGTAGAGACACGCTGAAGCCAACAGAGAAAGCTGTTGGAAGTTAGAATGTGAGATGGGGACTAGAGGGAGGCCATGCACCCCAGAGTGGTCACAACAAATAGTTCTATGAGACTAAATAATTATTAGGGAATAATTGTTAGGAAGAGAGTTCAGAGATTGAGCAGCCTAAAGCACAGGAACAGATAAAATCTGCCTTTGCATATGCCCACACCAGTTAAACCAGTGATTCATAGAGTTGGTCTCCGTTTTGGCAGGTCACGTTCCATTACTTGATCTGTTCTCCTTCTAAATTTTTCTAAGACTCTTTTCTTTTGGTTGTCATAGAGATTCTACTAGATGTTGCTAGCTTCTACATCATGGAAAGATTTCCTTTTTTTACTCCTTCTCCTTCCTTTAGCAATGACCACAGTTTAGATACAGGCTGTCATCTAGGCACTGGGGATAGTACAGGGAATATAAATCCTGCCTTGGGACTGTTCAGAGTTCTGAGGGGTAGTCAGTCAGATAATGCTGTTCAGAGTCTCTGAGAGGTAGTTAGACAATCAGACGATGGGTGGAACTGAAACAGGACCGGAGGAACTGGGAGCTGATTTGTTTTCTCTCTCCCTCTGCTGCTTTCCTGCTCTCCATTTAATGGGTTGTCATTGAAAGTCATGTCACTTTTTCTACGTTTTTCTATGCAATACTGTGTCATGACTTCTCTGATCACCTAATATTTGTTGTGTCTCTTTATGTCAACCTGTTTTAGCTTGGTGAACTGCTCACATGGCATCCCTTTTCCCAGAATAAGAGCTTCAAGACTGGAAGCTAGAAGTGGCATTGTTAAGGCTTCTGATATACTGCATTTGTTTAGGCACATGGGGACCTAGGTTCAAGAGCAAGAGACATAAACTGCATTTCCCAATAGGAGGGATATCAGAGCATGTGGGTTAGGTGGTACTGTTGCTGCTGTTTTTGGAAATGTAATTTGCCATAGGCAAGAAGCGTATTTCTTGGATCAGTTTTATATCCCTTGTACCTAACATAAGCACATTGTGCGAGATGTCTAATACATACTATTCATATAGATTAATTGCTTTTATCTTATAAGCATATGTTTTTCCATTTGAACCTACGGGGGCATTCTTTTTTTCAGTTTTGTTTGTTTGTTTGTTTTTTATTCATTGTTGCCTATTATTGTAATTGAAAAGCTGAGATATACTTAGGATAGAAAAGACAGTAGTAGGACTCATGAAGGACATATATACTTATTTCCATGGAAGTGTGTTAAATCTAAAATGAGCTGAAAATGCCATTTTACCTGACATCGGCTACTTGGCTTGGGTTATACTTTTCTACCCTGGATCTCTTTATGGTCATTCTCTTTATTTTAAAATACTCTAAATTGTTATAATTGAGATTCTCTAGAGAAACAGAACCACATGGGACATACACAGTCATTTTAGACACATGTAGTCATGCACAAAGAAACAAAGAGAGATTGCCTTGGTTTAAGGAATAAGGATTGGTTACAGGTCCAAAATCTGCAAGGGTTTGCTAGACTCAGGATCAGCAGATGGCATAATGGTTATGTCGCTGGACTCCCATGTAGTCAACCACAGCTTAAGTTCCTGACCCGGCAGCTTAAAATTCACTCCGTGTGTGTGTGTGTGTGTGTGTGTATGTATGTGTGTGTGCATGCGTATACGTGTGCACGTGCACGTGTGCAAGCATGCATGCGTGCCTGCCCACCCAAAATCCTTAGAGGAGATTACAAAAGAAGGGATTTCTGTTGCCATCCTCCTCGGGGAGTGATTTCTCACTTTCTGATTCTCTCTCTCTCTCTCTGGCATGTGTATACACTCTAGGCAGCAAAAATCTCTCTTAAAAAAAATAAATCTGGAGATCCAAGGAAGAGTTGATGCTGCAGCTCAGGTCTGAAAGCAGTCTGCTGACTGAATTTTTTCATCTTCTTCAGGGTGGGTCAGTCTTTTGCTTAAGGCCTTCAACTGGTTGGGTGTTACCCACCCACATTATGGAAAGTAATCTGCTTTACTCAACACTTACTGACTTAAATATTAATTGCAGATAATGCCTTCACAGCAACATCTAAACATGTTGTAACTAATATCTGGATACTGTGGCCTAGCCGCAAAATTTATCATCACGTACACTAATCATAGTGTTAGTCAATGTTTTTGTTTGGTACATTTACAAACTTCAAATTTAGATTTCACTTATGAAATGTTCTCAAACAGCTCTTTCTGTATCCACAAATTTTTTCTTCATTAAATTGTATGCACAAGATTCCCAATAAGATGTGGTGGGACATATACTCAATGGAATACTATTCATCCATAAAAAACAACAAAACCCTGGCTTTTGAAAGGAAGTGGATGAATATGGAAGACTTACTGCTGAGTGAAGCAAGCCATGCTATGAAGGAGAGGCATTTTATGTCCTCACTTAATATATACCAAGTGTCTGCACTATATATATATATATATGAAACAAACAAACAAAAAAAAGATGTGGTGGGAAAGGTTAGGCTAATGGCAGTAGTATGCAGACTTGAGAATGTAGTGGCTTAACCCAGTGTTTCATAGAAAACTTATTTTTCACACAAAAGGCTAATGTACATGAAGTAAATCTGATACCCAGGCTCTTTCTCCTCTTCTTTCTCATGTCCTATCTATTCATTTGGTACACCGGGAAAGAAACTGAGAAGCCGCCTCACCGAGGTGGAAGGGACCTGAAAAAGTTAGTCTAGCAGTGTCTCGAAGAGTCAAAGGAATTCATGAATATTTGTGATCAGCCTTAGGCTCAGACATAGGCCAGCTTCTAGACACATGAAATCTGTTGGAAACCATTTATGCAGCAACTTAAAGTGAACCTAGGAGTAATGACAGAACAAGAACCCCAACTGAGGGGGATCTACCCTCGTTAGACACTGACTAAAAATGTACTGCTTTCCATTGTGTGAATATCCATGAAGTATAACGCCTCTATTTTAACTATCTATTTTAGTTTAAGTCTTTAAGAAGGGAGAAGATTCTACAAAATTTCTCTTTGCTGGGAAACAAGAGATTTAAAACAAGACTCGAGGCTTTAGATCAATCACTGGTTCCATCTGGTGAATGTTCTCTTTGATGGCCTCATTTAGAACTTCAAGAGATTTTGCTCAGATTTAAAATTCTCATTATAGCCCTTGCCAAAGCATCTTAAATGCAAAGCAATCTTAACTTTAAAAATTTAGAAATTGCTGAGGGAGACATAGCATTTAGAGCTTGAGAACTGAAAACTGTGAGATAAAATGGGTCAGGGGAAAAAAAAAATTCTAGCACATTCTATAACACTGCTTGCTCTCTGAAAATAAAAGTAACAAGACCTTCATTATGGTTTTTAAAGGTCTTTTTTATATAGAGAGCTACATTCATTTTTTCTGTAGCTTGTAAGTCCCACCACAATTTACAGGAAGATATGAAATATAGCTGATACAGATTTTTTCTAACATTTGCCACTTCCCTCACCTTTGGAATGAATCCCAAACGGACCTGGTTTTATAAGTTACATGTTTCTTCTGCTCTTCAAGCAATATTGATCTCCTTCAAATCCATTTCTTTCTTTTTCTAGAAAAATGGATATATCTGTTTTTGCAGTGTATCCTATATGGACATTTTCAGTGACAAAACAAAAACGAACAAAAATAAAATTCTTTCCCCCCCCAAGAATCACTATATTTTATCATTAAATTAACCTTGGCCTACCTTAGAGCTTCTTACTGATTACAGATTTTAAGTGTTTTCCATAGGATCTTACTCTTAGTGGATTTTAGGGATATTTTTGACAACTATTTTATCTGCAAAGGTTTTTTTTCCCTGTTTTACATGGACAATACTTGTATTTTTTTTTCTGTTTTTAATGTCCAATTAATTCACATATGCATATTTCTCCTTGCACATTTTCCTATTCAAATTTAAATTTTCACTGTTACGTCTATGGTAAAAAGAACTACGTAATATTTCTTTAAATAGAATAGAAAAGAGAGAATAAGCAGCAGGAAAGTGTGCAGAGCCATCATAGTGATAGATTGGCAATATCTTTGTAATTATTTCTATCATAACTCTTACAGTGATAGCACACAATGACTTCAATAGAAGATATATGTATTTAAGTTTTCTTGGGAATGTCAAACATAATATGCTAGAGTGAGGTGCAAGGCATATTGCTGCACATTCATAATGCCAACAAATTGGAAGCAACCTTATTTAAAACTTTTTTTCAAAATTAATGCTTTATTCTCTCTATTTTATATGTAAATGTATGGGTAATGGACAAAAATATATACTTCCAATTTGTAGCGGGTGGAAGAGAGAGAGGATCGAAATTTAATGAGCACCCTTTGAGTCAGGGTCTTTTACACAACTTGTCTCATTGATTCTCAAAACAATGTCTCAGTTGTGTGCACATAATTATTTCTATCATATACATGAGGAAACACAGATGAAGTTCAGATAAAAACCAGAAAGTTAAATAGGTCATATAGGAATTTCAGCCAACTCTGTGACACCAAGTGTAGATAGTTTTGACACAGTGCTGTGAGGCCTGAGAAGAAAATGATCCATATTGAATCCACAGAGTGACTTTGAGCACACTGAGAAATCATTCATACTAAGAATATTCAGCTGTCTTCAAATCTGTTCATTTTAGCATTTGATGCAAGCTGAGTGGCTGGCCCTGTTGCACAGAGATTAAGCCCCAAGCTTTGAGAACCCAGTCTCACATGGCTGACCGTGATTTGAAAGTTGGCCTAAGTGACTTGAAAAACACTCAGGGTGTGTGTTTATACATGCCCTAGACCCTGACAAGATGGAAAAATGGAAAAAAACGGCTTTCAGTGTGGCCAAACCCCATTTGAGGGGCTTTCTCTCTCTCTCTCTCTCTCTCTCTCTCTCACACACACACACACACACACACACACACACTAATGCACTCTGAAAAATTAAACAAACAAGAAAGCTGAGCAAATATTATTTAATCATGTGTATTATGTACAAAGCTATGGTAATGACTATGAATTTGAACTTAACCAGACTTTCATTTCATGATTTCATGGATGACTAAATTAAAATAGCTGAAGGGTCATTAAACACACAGAATTGATGACTAAAGCAACTTGCTGATTTTTTTTTACCTTGCTTTGATAATGGGGGAAAATGAATTATTATCTTTTCCAAGTTACATAGGTGAGAGAATTCATTTTCCTTTGCTTCTTCAATGCCTCATTCCTCTGAGAAATTTACCTGAATTACTCTAATAATTGAATCTTCTGTCCTGTGCTTCCTCAAACACTTAAGGTAATGTGTGCATTGTAAGTTATGTCTGATCCCTCTATGTCCTGTCCATGTATTTGGATTATTGTGTGTACTACTAAGTGAACTGGTTAATAAGCTTCTTCTGAGCAGTGACCAGCCCTTTATGTGTTTATATTGGGGTGCATGCTGAAGGATGCATACTGGGGGGAAGGATAATGGGAAAGAAAGGCAAGAAAGGGTGATATTTTAGTGAAAAAATAAAAAGGCACAAATAAGGCTCAGTAGTGGACTTAAGAAGTAAGAAGAAAGCCAAAGAGGATGGCTTCATGAATCAAAAGGAGGAGAATCCAGAATGAGAGGAATCAAATACTGCAGAGAGTTTGAGCAGATGGGGTTGACAGGAGGCTACTTGTTTTCAAGGAAATGATGGATGACAGTTGTTTTTGAGTGCTGACATAATAAGGCAGATTGTAAGTAGGTTGATGGAGATGAGAAAGACAGAAAGGATATACTGTCTTTTTATTCCCCTTAAGTGCTTCAAAATGAAGGAGTAGAAGAAGCTACAGTGATGATTTGAAGAGAAATTAAAGCTGTAAAAAGGTAGTTTTATGATAATCGTACTTGAACATATTTAGAGATTGAAAAGGAACACGAGGATAGGAATCTGCTGGGGGAATAAACAAGGAGGGAGGCAGTATTGGCCAGTGATAATCACGTGTCATCTGATACCAGACCATTGGAGGTTAGCCTACTGACTGATATGTATTAAACATTTGACAGATAACAGATATTGTTATTGGTGGAGAGATTCAAAATGAAAATTATATACGAAGGGGTTGGTGCACAAAAGAACATAATATCACTTTTTCTCACTGAGGAAGATAAGACTGTTAAGATTATAATTCTCTTGTAGGAGATGAGCTAGAGGAGAAAATATCAGAAAAAATAATTTTTTTAAGAATAAAAGAGAAATTAAATTATCTGCTGGAAAAAAAGACTTAATCATGTTAGGTTTTGTTTCAAGTAACTTTGTTCCCTTGAAAAAGAGAATTTTGAGATTTTTAAGATTAAAAGAGAAATTATCTGCTGAAAAAAAAGACTTAATCATGTTAGGTTTTGTTTCAAGTAACTTTGTTCCCTTGAAAAAGAGAATTTTGAGATAATTGTGAGTAAAATCAGGGGCTGAAAGCACTGAGAACTTTTAAAGATGAAAATCACAAATTTTATTGTGGCTGATCTTTACTGGTATGCGAATTTTCTCCAGCAGTGTGAAATAGTCCAGCAGAAAGAAATAAAACATATTTTGGTTTTTCAAGGTTCAGATTGGAGAAGTTGTCATGGTGAAAGTTAGGAAGGCCATGAGATTTGTGAAAGATAGCAAGAGAAGAGTTGAAGTGGAGTTTAGACTGGTAGGAAAGGAAATGAAACTAGGAAGGGATAAAAGACTTAGCATTAAATATGGTGATGTTGTAAAACAAGATCAGTAGGTCCAGCTATAGGAGGAAGTTGAATCAGAGAAGAGAATTTCAATACTTCAAAATTTTAGAAGTGTAGATGCTGAGGGTAATAATCCAGGCTTACTGCTCATGTTGAATAATTGTAAATCCACAGGAGTAGACTCATCTTCTATAAATGAAGTATAAAACTTGCTGATAATTACGCCAAGACATAATTATAAAGGCGGTAGAGCTTCGGAAAAGATTTACTCTTCATCTTGTAAGTTTATCACAGCAAGGTCGACTCTTACTGAGAAGGTATGAAACTGAAGTTTGAGATGGAGATGTTTGAATCAACAGAACTGAAAAATCTGAATCACCACTTTACCCTGAACTCTCATAGCTTACAGAAGTGACTCAGGTTTTCCTTGTTGAAAACTAGTGTTCCAACCCTTCTCGAAGATGATTTAGACAACACATGCTCACCTCCATCTCTCCTCTTATCATTTACCAACATAACCAACTGTACCTTCTATAGGAAAGAAAGGATCTAGCCAACTTGTACGACAAGAGCCTAGAGGATATGTGTGGGATTAGATTCTGAGAAAAATTGAATGAAGGGAGAGCAGAGCATTAGTTGGTTAAGATAGTTTATTGAGGGAACCAGCAGTTAGCGTAATGGCTATGTCGCTGGACTCCCACGTAGTCGACCGCGGTTCGTGTCCCGGACCCGGTGGCTTAAAACTCACGCCGGGCGCGTGTGCGTGCGTGCCCAAGATCCCGAGAGGAGAATGGAGGAGAAGGGATTGTGGCGTGACCATCCCCCCTGGGAGGTGATTTCTCGCTTTCTGTCTCTATGAAACTGAAGTTTGAGATGGAGATGTTTGAATCAACAGAACTGAAAAATCTGAATCACCACTTTACCCTGAACTCTCATAGCTTACAGAAGTGACTCAGGTTTTCCTTGTTGAAAACTAGTGTTCCAACCCTTCTCGAAGATGATTTAGACAACACATGCTCACCTCCATCTCTCCTCTTATCATTTACCAACATAACCAACTGTACCTTCTATAGGAAAGAAAGGATCTAGCCAACTTGTACGACAAGAGCCTAGAGGATATGTGTGGGATTAGATTCTGAGAAAAATTGAATGAAGGGAGAGCAGAGCATTAGTTGGTTAAGATAGTTTATTGATATGGGGTTGTTGAAATACCACTAAGTTGGTCCCTAGAAACGGAGAAGGCAGTGACCCACATTTAATGAAGTATACATAGCCAGAATTATGAAAGCAGACAATGGAAGAAGAAATTTTAAAAGCTCAGAACATGTTATAGAAATATACTAGTTAAACTCAGGGGACACTTCATTTGCCAAAACAGTAAGATATGTTCTGGTGAAAGGTATCAGCATAACTAAAATACCCTGTGGTAGCTGGCCTATGTAGGACATAGCTAATGATAGGAGGTAGTTTTACAGAACTGGGGTCCTTAATATTAATAGAAATGATAGGTTTTTAAATTAATTGAGGCCAGGTTATAGTACTTAATCTATCTGAAGCAAGGTTATGATCAGCCATATCAGAGAGACTTGTGTGTGTGTGTGTTTATGGGTGCGTGGGGGCACATGCTGACTCTCAGAAAGCTATGGAGATGGTTAAAAGAATATTGCGTCCCTACTGTGGGATTTAAACCCTTCAAAATCTCATCGGTCCCTTAGACTACCTATAGAGTAATCTGGAGTCTGTTGGGAAATTCTCCTGAAAACTATAGGGCATCTTATATCTCATTATTCTCACCACTTGGAAATGCTGCTACAGTCTTTTCACAAATGACTAGATGATTTTAGCTTTCAGTAGGAGTGAGAGCAGGTGCAAGATGGAATTGACACATATTCTCAGTATGTATTTGCATTTTCAGCCACTAAGGCTCAACCAACAGCGCTATCTGTGGGCAGGTAGATTGTGTTCTACTGACATGCCATGTAACATCGCATGGAACTAAGTGGCTCGTTCTGCAGCAGAGACAATATATATTGGTCTACTTAGAAGCTATCTTTTTCATAGCACTATCAGTGTTCTAAAGCTGACACTCAGAAACCATATTGAACCTTATTTCTTGAGAGAATGAAGTGTTTTCCTCTAAGATACAGTGTACATTAGAAGGAAACCATTATTATTACAGATGTGGAATTAATGAATCCAGGAACCAAGAGGTAAAGGTAGAAATGACTTCATTCATCATCATTCCCAGTGGTCCACTGGATGAATTTGTGTTTCCTGATCCTACAGTTTAGGTTTAGAAATATTGGAGTTCTCGTTATTCAGAGAAAAGGAATGCATCTACCAGGAGACACAGCATGAGTCATGTTCAAATTGAAGCCATGGGTGCTGTCTGATCACTTCAGCTACCTTTTGGGAAGAGAAAAGTAAACAAAGGAAGAAGATCTCTTTTCTCGCAAGGATAATTGACTCTCATTATCATAGCATCCACTACAGGTTACCCTCTCCATAATTCAGATCCAGTTATGTTGTATAGTAAGTCTGCTCCATTTGAGAATAATTCACATGTCTTCTTTTCCTGCTGAAACTTGTAAGAGGAAAATTTGTGGGAGAAACTATAGCCCTGCAACATCTTCTGATGTTATAGCTACCATCTGTATTCATCATCTTCCTCATCCACAATCCATTCCAGGTTTCTCTCATCCTCAGCTAGTACCACTGCTGGTCTACATGGATTACCTTAGGGGGGTGACGGTTTTATCCCTGTGGGATCTAATTAATACTCAGGTATTAATTTCCCCAGCTGCCAGGAATATTGGCTACTCTTAGCTCAGAATTGAGTTCCATTCTAGCACTTGTCATCATCCCCTAGGACTCTGCCATGAAAAATTCATGCCCTTGCTTTGGGAGCAATCCTTCATTTAATGAGTGGTCAGTATGAGGTTTTAGAAACACTTTTGCTTTGATTCTAGGCACATAGGAAGGGTCATCTGACCTCTAGAACATAGGGTGTAATCTTCTCAGTCCCCTATTGGCATAACAGTTCACCTTTCCTTTCTGCTTAATTCTGCTTCCTTTACTTTACAGAGCTTACTCCCAAGAGTACTCTTCAGAACTCTTACAAGTAAAGTCCTGTCTCAGAGTCTATTCCCTCGGTACCTGAGGTGGGAGTGCATTGCAGATGATGAGTACACATGTTCTTAGGAGGCTACTCTTGCAGTCTAGGCATGACCTTCATGCTTACATTGAAACTGCCCACTTTTCTAACTTCCAGATACAGTTTTAAGTGTAGCTTTATATGAAAGTTTGGACAAAATACCAGAGTATAAAGTTAGGATATAAAGGAAATAATATTAAAATACATTTATTTTGTACAGAATTGAGCTTAATCAATTAGAGATTATTAATGGGAAAGTTAGGAAGATATTTCTTTTTTCTTTTTTTTAAAAAAAGGTTTTTTGCCTTAGGGCACATGTACTCATTGGGAAGAGAAAGACAGATGCAATGAGAGGGAACATGAAAAATCACACCCCAGGGGGATGGGCATGGTGCAGTCTCTTCTCCATTCTCCTCCCGAGATCTTGGATACACACGCACATGTGTGATTTTGAAGCCACATGGTCCAGGACTCGAACTGCAGTTGGCCACATGGGAGTCTAACAACATAACTGCTACACCATTTGCTGATCTTGAAAAATAATCAAGACATTATCTAGCACAAGTCTAGGCCCACAGTGGGTACTCTGTAAGTTTTTGTTGAATCAATAGATAAATAGGGAACCAGCAGTTAGCGTAATGGCTATGTCGCTGGATTCCCACGTAGTCGACGGTGGTTTGTGTCCCGGACCCGGTGGCTTAGAACTCACGCCGGGTACGTGTGTGTGCATGCCCAAGATCCCGAGAGGAGAATGGAGGAGAAGGGATTGCAGCGTGACCATCCCCTGTGGGGGGTGATTTCTCGCTTTCTGTCTCTCTGTCTCTCTCTGTCTGTCTGGTGAGCGCACGCACCCTATAGCGAAAACCTCTAAAAAAAAGAAAAAGAAAAAGAAAAAAATAGATAAATAAACAGTTTACTAGGATCTTGTAATTTCTAATTCTTATACTGCTGCTAATATCCAGGTCAGCAGTAGTGCTGAGAGCAAAGATGGCTTTCCAGAGAATTCAGCCGTTTTCAGTTGTCTGACTGAGTTGTGCAATCTCTATGATACTTTGTTCCTGTGTCAATATGTTAAAGATAGCGCAACTGTATTATTTTTATTTTTCTCGTTTTAGTGGCCTGCTGTAACAAATGATCACAAATCAATGACTTTAACAACATAAATTTATTATTTTACAGTTTTGTGTATATGGTATACAGAATAATGGCTCCCCATATGAAGAACCATATATATCATCAAAACTTGTGAGCATGTTACTTTACATAGTAAAAGGGACATGGCAAATGTGATACTTATGAATCTTGAGATGGGGAGATTCTTTGCATGGGCGCAGTGTAATCATAGTCTTTATGAGAGGAAGGCAGGGGACAGTCAAAGGAGATGTGATGATGAAAGCAGAGGCTGGAGCAGTGCAGGTCCTGGCCAGTTGTCACAACCCAAGGGAAGTGGGAAGCATCTGGAAGATGGAAAAGACAAGGAAACAGATTCTTCCCTAGAGCTTCCCTAGAGCCTCCCAAGGAAAATCAGTCATACTCACATCTTGATTTTAGCTAGTAAAATCCATTTCAGAGTTCTAGCATCCTGAACTATAGGATAAAATCTTTCAAAAGTGTTGTGTTAAGCCACTAAACTTTGTGATAATTCATTACAGCAGCAATAGAAAACAATTACAATAGGTTAAGTCTAACATAGGTCTCATTGTGAAACAATTGAAGTTTTAGCAGGGCTGCATCCTTTCTGGATGCTCTAGAGAAAAATCTGTTCCCTCATCTTTCAAACTTCATAGGATCACTTGCATCTCTAAATGCTGGATGCATCTTTTTTCAAATTCAGCAACATTGCATCTTTCCCTGACTGACTGCAGCCAGGAAAGTTTCTTCACTTGTAGGGATTCATTTGATTAGATTAGACCCACCCCATCTCAAGACCTTTAACTTAATCACATCTTCAAAATCTTTTCTTCCTTTTCTCTATTTCTCTTTCTTTCTTTTTTGATATGTTAGGTAGCATATTTACAAATGTAAGAGATTAGATGAGGGTATTCTTTAGAGGGGATACTATTTTGGCTGCCACAGCCACCTACTATTGCAAGGACTAAATGAGATGATGTTGAGCTGACATAATTAAGTAAAAATTTATATATCTTCTCTGGAGATGAATCTCATATTTTAATTCCTCTTTATCTGTGTTGGCATGTTCTAATTATTATACCTTCTGATTATTAAATAGTATAGTGTTTTGGTAGATGTCACTTCAATTTTATTCATTAAAGTTGTTCAATATCTTTCTGTCTGAAACTAACTTAACAGTATTGATAAAGTATGAGAAGTGTTGAATTCAAAATAATCTTATATAAAAAAATTTTAGTTTTTAAATTAAAACTAAACCTTATACATTGAACAGATATTTTTGTGGTGTCTAATATGAGCCAGTTACAATTGTGGGACTGCAAGTCTAGTGGTGAATAAATGGTCCTAGCTCTTATGTAGATTCTAATCAAATAGCCTTGAAGGGTAAGCTGCCATTTTTATCATTTCGTTCTTTATGTGTGTTATGGCAAATTGCAAATGGAAACATCAATGAGATGCTTAAGTAATACCACTCTCTTTTAGTATTGTTTCAATTCTTTCTTTTCTACACTGTGGCAATATTAAGTATACTTTTATTCAAATTCTAGATCAGTGGGTTCTAACAAAGTTCATATTTTTACTAAATCTTATACCGTGGAAATGTCATTAAAATATATTCAATTAGAGAATAATTAAATAATTAACCATGAGTTTTGGAAGTTGTCCAATTTTGCTTTAGCTATTTTGAGTCACATTTGTGGTTATTAAGCCTTACATATGGCTATAGTCAGCAAAAACAACTGATTTAATCAACTGAGAATATAGATCAAAAGGTGTATGACCAAAACCTTTTTATAACTATAACTGAATGAAAGAAAAGTATATTTTTGTTCACTAGAAATAAGATTTATTTTAGTAACTGTCCTTAAGGAAAAAATATATGACTTTAAGTCACTTGGAGTTAGGAGGAAAAACGTCAGGGTAATGAGACTAAAGGAGATTTAATGAATATGGTAGAGGGAAATTACTTTGCGTGTGTGTGTGTATACTGATCGTAAAGTAGCATTTGGGTCTTGCAAGTGGCAATGAGAAGAAAAAGATGGATTTAGTGAACATGGAGATAGGCCATACTCGAAACTGGCATGATTGTCCAAAGAACTTTAAAGACTAAAGGTACTAAGTATGAAGTTGTTTTCTTTGCTGTGATATTATTTCCTACTCATCACCTATTCAAATTTTCTTTAAAATATGGTGTTTTTAATTTTTTTAAAAGTTTTTGCTATAGGGTGGATGCACTCACCAGTGAGAGACAGAAAGGGAGAAGGAAAGTGAGAAATCACCCCCTAGGGGCATGACCATGCCATAGTCTCTTATCCTCTATTCTCCTCTCAGGGTTTTGAGCACACATGCATACACATCCAGAGTGATTTCCAAGCTGCCAGGTCCAGGACTCCAATCACAGAGTCAGCCATGTGGGATCAGCTGCCTTAACCTCCACATCTGTTTGCTCAAGTGTGGCCTTTTAACATATGTGAAATGGAATTCCATTTTTGGTAAAAAGCTAAAGAAGAGTGGTTGAGTTCCTCCCTCATCTTAGCTAGTACAGACCTGATGAAAAAGAATAACCTAATGACCCAGAATTTAAAAAAAAACAGTGACATGAATCATACTCATTTTAAAGTATGTGATTATGGTACCATTATCAGGACCATCTCTGGGTCTGGTTCTGTTAATTGTGTGATTTCTTGACAATGGATCTACTTCTTTTGCATTTATTTTGCTTCCTAATTTTTTATTGCTGACTCTGTATATAGAAGATTAGTCGAAACTGAGGTGAATAGTATTTATGCCTGGCAATTCTTACACTTCTTTTCAGATCAGGCCACTAGCAATGGGGAGTTAAATCAATCACAGTAGTTTCACTGGGATTAAATTTTGTTATTTTATTGTGCCAAAGACTTCGAATTCTTTGATTTTTATAAACTGTTGTTTTGTTCATTATCCAATTTCTGGATTTCTGGGGTGGGGTGGAGAGAAAGTGGTGATTCCGATTGTTCCCTATCCATCCTCATATCCATCCTACTTTGTAGCGGATTTGCTTGCCTGCACCACAGATGGGTCTTGTGCTCTTCAACCCCTCAGTGGTACAGTGCCATTGCTTTTTACTAGCTTTTTCAAGGCTGGTGGTAGAATTGGAGGGTAGTTCTGTTTTTTACCTCTAACATTCTTAGGCAGATTTGTGTTATTGAACCTGCATAATGAGCTTTAACATTCCTGACCTTTCCCCTTATGTCAGTTGAACTCTACTTTGTGATTTTTGTGGGTATTGGGTACCACAGGGTTTTTTTCTTTTTGCAGCAGACATCTGCTTTGCATTATCTTAACATCCAATGTAGAGTAGGAAGTGTGGATGTTTCTACCACTTCAGAGCAACTGAAGACTTTTTTTGGGGATTTGAGAGCAGGAGTATTTTTGACTTTTCCCCAATATTTATTTCTAGCCCTTTCCCAGTGGCCACCAACAGTCATCTAGGGTTTCAGGATTTCATGTAGACCCACCAGGCTCTTCTACCCTTCAGACCCTTCACATGTAGTATATTTGCATAGATCTTTCCTACCCACTCTTGATTCACATTGCAAACTCTTACTTCATCAGGCCACATCAAAATACTACTACTTCAGAAATGTTCCCCCCCACCAGCAAAAAAACAAAACAAGGGGTTGGCAGGTGGCGTGGTGGGTAAAGGCACTGGACTTCCACATGGCCGACTGTGGTTCGAGTCCTGGACCTGACAGCTTGCCTTCTTACTTTCCCTTTTTCTTTCTGTTTCTGTCTGGTCAAATTAAAAAATAATAATTGCAAATGGAATTAAATAAATAAATAATTCTTCAAAAAAAACAAACAAACCCTAGGCTAAGCGAGGGCTCCGGCTCCCCCATTATATTCTCAATTAGTATCTTTTTTATTTCCTTGTCAGCATTTAACATAGCTTGCAATTTGTAGACATAGTTGATTATTCATTTTTATTAGCCCCGCTGTTAGTTGCATTGGGTCAGAGCTGTTCACCATGTTGTTGACACAATTTAAGTAGTTATTTGTATTTTGCATGGTGTATAACCATTGCTCAAAGTTTGGTATATGAATAAAATACTTGTAAACAAGGTGGAGAAACAGAAGGAGAAGCAACAGTTGCTAAAGGAATAGAATTTCATCAGTTTTCCAAGTTTTGACTCAAGTAAAACTGAGGACCAATTCTCAGAAACAGAATCTAATTTTTAGGGTCAAATTAGACCCCATTTGAATTTGTGTCCTAAGCAAGGAGCTTGGTCTCTGAAGTGAGAAGGGAGGATGAATATTTGCTTTGAGTTTATTCTCCTATGTGAGCTTGATAAAAGAAATGCCCTCATAAATTCAAATACATGTAAGCTTTGGGTGCACACATGACTAAAAGACAGCAGTGATCTTATTAAAGAGAAACATACTGGTTAAGCCTTATAGCAGCCTGTTCTATAGGCAGCTAGTATTTGGCCAGCAAAAAGTTCATAAAAATCATCTCACCCCAAATGAATGGAGAAAGAGCAGATCATTTAGTAAATAGTTTGCAAAAGCTCAATTACTCTATGGAAAAAAAATGATACAATTTTCAACTAATGCTATAAAGATGGATTTCTGGTAGAGTAACCCTGCGAAGTTAATAGACTTTCATACATAATGCTATTTTTTTTCATCTTAACTTGAGAAATGACTTCATAAAGAAAACTTAAAAAGCACAACTTACTACATCAAAAAAATAATTTGATTACATTGTGTATCTTTCCACTTACAAGCATTGTGATCTAAATTAACAGATACAAGGATAGAAGTGATTGAGGCCAGCAGTGGCATAGTGGTTAAGGTGCTGAACTGGATCTGGTGGCTTGAAAATCATGCTAAGTATGTGTGTGTGCATGTCCAAAATTCCAGGAGGTGAATGGAGGAGAAGGGATTGTGGCATGGCTGTCCCTCTGGGGAGTGATTTCTCACTTTACCTCTCACTGTCTCTCTCTTTCTGGTGAGCACACAAATCCTATGGCAAAAACTTTAATAATAATAATAATAGTAATAAAGAATAGAAGTGATTTACAGTGACTGAAACTGCTGAAATATATCTTTTATACACAAGAAATTTTTCAGATAAATAGCAAAAATGCAGAGAAATCACAATGAAATATAGTAAAGGTAGAAATAGATTCTTTGTAGAAAAAGTGCCCAAAAAGTTATCAGATATATATAGGATCATTCAATATCAAATATAACTGGGATAATGGAGAAATAAATATGCTAGACATACTTACACAATGAGATATAATGTAGTTTAGATGCCACAGCCCAGTTGTGTGCAGCAACAGGGATAGGTCTTATGAAACAATGTTATGAGAAAAAAAATTATGAGTGTTAATAAGAGATAACATTTATGTTGTACTTATTACGTGGCAGTTACTATTTTGAGCTCATATAACAACCTTGAGATGTATTATTATATCCACATTTTACAGATGAAAAAACTGAGATATGAAAGGTTACATTGTAAATAAATGTAAGATTTTAACTTGGGCAGAATTCTTGCTCTGAAGTAGTTACTATATACCTAAAGATTTATAGTGAGAGCTACAAGAAAATACCATTAATGGAAATAAAAAATCCATACACTCCAAACTGTGATGCCTGCTTTTGTAGAATATATTATATTTACAAATATCAAAGAATATTAAAATGTAAATAGAAGGAAATAATTAAATAAATACATTAAGAAAGGGTCCATGCACAAACCAATGATGTACATGTCAATATGGTGGGATAGAATTAATTTTAACTCCTTGGACGCTTGAGTGTGAGTTAATTTAACTTATAAAGATTTTGTACTTGAATATTTTTTTCAATTATTGATATAAAGAAAAGCCAAGAAACAGCTATAGTAACTCTTAAGCAGTAAACAGTATGAAGAGTAGATGCTGGTAAATAACAAGATGAGATACAGAAAAGAATCAGAAAGACAAAGGAGAATCAGCCCAGATAGCAAAGGGATATTCTGTGCCAGTCCTGTGGTATGACAATTAAGCACTTTGTGGAGAAAGCTGAATGCCACGTGAGTGCACAGGGTTGTAATCCCAGCCCCAGCTATTCAAAAACCATGCCAGGCATGCATGTGTATACCCAAGATCTTGATGGGCTGGAGAATTGGAGGAAATATTATTACAGTATGAACAGCCAGATCTCATTTCAGGAGGTAGTCTGTCACTCACTGTCTCATTCACGAACTCTCTGACATTCATAAAAAAAAAGAAAATCAAAACATACAAACAAAGAATCTTCTTTAAAATTAAATTAATATATAGTAATTGTACTCTTTTCTAGGGTACAATGTGAATTTTCAGTACAGAATACAACGCATAAAGTCTGCGTGTGGCTGCAGGGCCTATCGGCCAGGATCCATGGCTCATCTTCTCCCCACTTGCCTTTGGACTTCAGGTTTGGGTCTTGGGAGTTTAAGATAAATTTGTGCTCCACCCCGCCCCATTTGGATACCAGTTGAAGGGAACAATCTTGCTGGATATCAGGCTGCCTGTGACTGCAGGGCCTAAAGGCCAGGACCATGGCACATCTCCTCAACCTCAGGACATTGGTGTTTTGGATAGGGGTTTTGGATAGCGTGAGGCACAGCACATCTTTTCTTTGCTCCTGAGTTGATGCTCAACAGCTCAGTTTCAGGTACAACTGTGCTTTAGAAACGGAGGACTTTGGTCAGCCGGGACCAGTGACAACAGTGCAGGGGTGGTGGTGAGCAACAGGGAGGCAGAGCAGAAGAGTGACCGCCAGTTTTCTACTCCTGCACACATTTGAACGCCAAAGATACCTTGAATAATTTAGGAAGGAATGAATAAAGCAACAAATGACTAGGACACAGTCGGAGAGGCACAGGAAATATAAACAACCAACAAAATGTCTCTCCCCCAAAGGAAAACATCAATTCCGCATAACCCACAAACAACACAATGGAAGTCATAGAAATGTCACATAGGCAATACAGAATATTTGTAGTGACCAAACTAAATAAATTGCAAGAGAAAAGAGGCAATGAGTTCCAGAAGATGCGGAAGTCTTTTCATGATTTGAAAGAAATAGACACCATAAAATAGAATCAAATGGAATTGTTAGGGATAAAGAATGTCATACAGGAAATTAAAACTTCTCTCGAAAGTATTAAAAGTAGATCATGCAGAAGATCGAATCTTGAATGTAGAATACAAAACCTCTGACCTAGAAAAAAAGTATCAAAAAGACTGAGAAAATAACCGAGAAAAATGAGGCTAATATATGAGAAATACTAGATAACATCTAGTATCCAAACATGTGGATAATTGGTATCCCAGAAGAGGAAGAAAATTATAAGAGTATTGATAATTTATTTCATGAAATCTTGGAAAAAAGTTTTCGAAACACAGAGAGGCATTCAAATATCCAGACTCCAAAATACATAGGATCCCAAATAGAATCAATCAAAGAAGATACTCTCCAAGGCAGGACATAGCCAGATTGGCTAAAACCACCGAAAAAGAAAAGATACTAAAATTGTCGAGAGTGAAATGTCAAGTTACTTACAAAGGTCATCCCATCAGGCTAACATCAGACCTCTCACCAGAAACAATGCAGGCAAGGGAAGAACAGGGAAATATAGTCAAAGTGTTAAATAAAAAACAATTTCAAGGAAGAATACTATATACAGCAAGATTATCCTTCATATGGGACAAAAAAGCTTAAATACATTCTCAGATAAAACCTGAAAGAATTTACCAACTCCAGATCAGCTTTTCAAGAGGTTCTGAAGGGAGTGCTATACCAAGAAAACTAAAAAGTCAGATGGACAGTTAAAAGAGAACAAAAAACAACCAAGACTAAAAGTGAAGGGCTGGAGAAAGATATCCCATGCAAATGAAATCATAAAAGGGCTGGAGTTGTGATACTGATTTCAGACAAAATAGGCTTCAAGACAATGACTGTAAGAAGAGACAAAAAGGGCATTATATAACATTAAATGGGCTAATTCATCAAGAAGATATAACACATATAAATATCTATGTACCCAACTCAGGAACACCTAAATATGTGAAGGAAAGACTGCAGGAGCTAAAGGGAGAGGATAGAGTGCAAGACTGTAATAGTTGGGGATCTCAGCACCCATTATCTCCTTTGGACAGACCTATAAAAAAACAGAGAGATACAGGATCTAAATGATACTATAAATTGAATGGGCTTAACAGACATCTATAGAACTTTCCAGCCTAAGACCAAAAAATATACATTTTTCTCACTTTGGCATGGAACCTTTTCAAAGATTGACCATATGATAGTACACAAATCATGCTTTTCCATATTCAAAGGCATAGAAACAATATCCAGCACCTTCTCTGACCATGATGGAATTAAATTTTTTAAAGAGGTTTTTGCCATAGAGCACGTGCACTCACCAGAAAGACAGAGAGAGACAGAGAGACAGAAATCAAGAACCCCCCCCACCCCCACCCAGGAGGATGGCCACACCACAATCCCTTTTCTTCCATTCTCCTTTTGAGATCTTGGGCATGCACGCACATGCGCTCAGCGTGAATTTAAGCCACCGAGTCTGGGATTCGAACAGCGGTCGACTACATAGGAGTCCAGCGACATAGCCATCATGCTAACTGCTGGTCCCCATGATGGAATTAAACTCAATATTAATTTCAAGAAATACCCTCAAAAATGCACAAACATATGGAAACTAAACAACGTACTTCTGAATGACTTAACTACTGAAGAAATTAAAAATTAAGTCTGAAATAAAAAAACCTATAGAAAAAAATGATAATGAGCACTTGAGTTTGCGTAATCTATGGGACACGGCAAAAGCACTCATAAGAGGGGAATACATAGCAATTAGTGCACATAAGCAAACGATGGAAAGGTTGCAAATAGACAACCATCATGCCTCAGGGAATTTGAAAAACAAAACAAAACAATGCCAGGTGAAAAGAAATCATAAAGATTCAAGCAGAAGTAAATGAAATAGAAAATAAATTAACCGTATAGAAAGTAAATGAAAGCGAAAACTGGTTCTTTCAAAAGATTAATAATATTTATACACCATTAGTTAGACTGATAAAGAAGAAGAAATAAAAGAACCAGATAAATTTTACATGTAAAGAAACAGGCAACATTACAACAGACATAATAGAAATACAAAACATCATTAGAAGATACTATGAGCAACTATATGCCAACAAACAAGAGAACATGGAGGAGATGGAAAAATTCCTGGATGTATATAATCTACCAAGAATGAATCAGGAATACATAGAAAGCCTGAATATACCCATAACAAGCCACGAGATCAAATCAGTAATAAATAACCTCCCGACAAAGAAAAGCCCAGGCCCAGATGGCTTCACTTATGAATTCTACGAAACTTTTAAGGAAGAGTTAACCCCTATCCTACTCAAATTATTTCTAAAGATCCAAAAGGAAGGAAACTTTACAAATTCATTATATGAAGCCTCTATTATGCTCATTCCCCAAACAGATAAGGACAAGACAAAAAAAGGAAAACTACAGACCAATATCTCTGATAAATATAGAAGCAAAAATTCTCAACAAGATATTTGCAAATCATATCCAACAACATACAACAAACATTATTTATCAAGACCACGTAGGCTTTATTCCAGGTATACAAGGGTGGTTCAACATATGCAAAACCATAAATAAAACACATCATAGTAACAGAAAGAAAGATAAAAACCATATGATCGTTTCAGTTGATGCAGAGAAAGCATTTGATAAAAAATAACATCCTTTCATGATTAAGACTCTCAGTAAGATTGATATAGAAGGGTCATTTCTCAACATAATGAAAGCTATATATAAAAAACTTATAGCTAACATTATACTGAATGGGAAAAAGCTAAAAGCTTTCCCACTAAAAGCTGGTACTAAACAAGGCTGCCCACTTTCTCCAGTGCTTTTTAAAATAGGGCTGGAAGTCTTAGCCAGTGCAATCATAAAAGAGAATAATATAAAGACATTTAAGTAGGAAAAGAGTTGAAAATATACTTACTGATATGATGGTATATTTAGAAGACCCAAAGGTTTCCATGAAAAAACTTCTCGAAGTAATAAATGAATACCGTGAAGTGGCAGGATACAAAATCAACATCCAAAAATCTATGGCATTTCTATATATGAACAGCAAATTGAATGAAATAGAGCAAAGAAAAGAATCCCTGTATAAGATACCTATGGATAAACCTAACTAAGGAAGTCAAAGACCTTTACAAAGAAAACTATGAAAATCTTTATAAAGATATTGAAGTGACACAAAAAGTAGAAGGACATCTCATGTTCCTGGATTGGAAGAATTAACATAATCAAAATGGCAATTCTACCCAAATTAATCTACATATTTAATGCAACTCCAATTAAAATAACAGAGACATACTTCACAGATCTAGAATAGACAATCATAGAATTTGTCTGGAATTATAAAAGATCTCATGTTAACAAAGTAATCCCGTGCAAGAAGAGTGGAGTGGGTGGCTTTTGACTCCCTGACCCCAAAATGTACTATAATGCTGTGATAATAAAACAGTATGGCATGGATACAAAAAACAGACATGTGGACCAATGGGATAGAATAGAGACTCCAATAATAAACTCCAAAGCTTATAGCCAACACATTTTTGACAAAGGATACCAGTTAATCCATTGGGAAAAGGAAAACCTTTTTAGTAAATGGTACTGGAAAAACTAGGTATTCACCTGTGGAAAGATAAAACTGAATCCCCATCTTTCACCATTTACAAAAATCAACTCAAAATGGATCAAAGATCTGAACCTAAGACCTCAAACTATAAAAACATTGGGGAAACTCTTGGAGACATTGGGTAGGCAAAGACTTTTTAACTAAGACTCCCAAAGCACGGACAATAATCCCTAAAATAGACAAGTGGGACTATATCAGATTTAGAAGTTTCTCCACAGCAAAGGACACCAAAATTAGTGTGAATCAACAACCCTCAGAATGGAAAAATATTTTTGTAAAATATGCCTCAGATAAGGGACTGATAGCCAGAATACACAGGAAACTCATGTGGTTTAACCAGAATACACAGGGAATTCGTGGCTTAACTAAACAAGCAAAACCTAACCCAGTTAAAAGATGGGGAAATGAGTTGAACAAAAAAATCTCTCTAAGGAAGACATGTGAACAGCCAAAAAACATCTGAGGAAGTGTTCAACATCCCTCATCATAAGGCAGTTGCAGATTGAAACCACAATGAGATATCATGTAACCTCCATCAGAACTGCAAAGATTAAAAATACAAAAATTGATAAGTGTTGGTGGGGTTGTGGTGAAAGTGGAACTCTACTACACTGTTGGTGGAAATGTAAACTGGTTCAGCCGTGTGGAAGACAATATGGAGGTTCCTTAAAAATCAAATATAACTATCACTTGACCCAGCAATCCCACTTCTGAGTATCTACCCAAAGGACAGGAGAATGCTCAGTCAGAAAAGTGCTTGCACATCAATGTTTATTGCAGCATTATTCACAATCACTAAGACATGGAACCAACCCAAATGTCCATGAACAGATATATGGATGAAAAAAGTTTAGTACATATACTCTATGGAATACTACACAGCCATAAAAAAACCCCTGATATTTGATAGAAACTTGTAAAATATGGAAGATCTATTACTGAGTGAAGTAAACAAGGATATGAAAAAAATATATTGTATGTATCCACTTAATATATATCGCCTATCCACACTTTACGGTAGAGATTGAAATATTGGAAGGCATAAAGTAATGAAAATAGTAATGGATGATGAAGTCAGTGTGAAAGTGGGGGAGAAGGGAAGAGTAGGATAGCAAGAGGACAAATAGAGAGGCATGACATTAGTGGGACACAGAAATGGTTTATTTGTGGTTAATGATAATGTGTATAGTATTCTCAACTGGGCTGGTATGAGAAGTATTACATGTTGGGTAAATTCTCTTTATAAACCTAATGATATATAGTGATTAAATTTTTAAAAAATCATGAGAATAAATAATAGTAATAATGACCTGAACAAAATGTTGAAAAGCTCTTTGATGATGATGTTGATGTGGATAGTAATGTATTTGTCTTGACTGATAATGCATGGTATTCATGATGGAAAAAGAAATGCAATATACTGTAAAGATATATGTGATTAAGTGTAATATAAAAATTATGATAATAAATAAAATAATAGAAAATTTTAAAAGGAAATAAAAAAGAACACAGCACATAGTGATTAAATTAGTAATTTGTATACCCATGATCTCAAGCATGTATTATACTTTGTGTTAGAATTCAAAATCCTATTTCTTAGATATGCTGAGTGCTGCGATAAACAGTAAATTGTTGTTTATATTCACCCTACTGTATTTTATAACATTAGAAAATTTTCCTCTTATCATTTTGTAAATTTTGTTTCTGTTCTTTAACAGATGTCCACCCCCAATATTTCATTCTTCATCCTTGCTTTTCTGTAAGCACATTTTTTTCAGACATTCTTTTAGCCACTTTGGTAAAAAGGCATGAGTTTTTTTGTTGGTCTTGTTTTGTTTATTATATGTCATCAAGGTGTTCACAGTTGAGGACTTAAACTTGTTTCTTAACCTCAGTCAGAAGTCAGCCTTCTGTTATTTGGATAATGGAGCACCACGAACAGAATTTCTTATTTCTTCTGTACCTAATTTCATTCTTTTTACATAAGCTGTGTCCTCATGAAGAATACATTTTAAAGTATTGTCCTATGTTTTTCAACTTACAGACTTTCTAATAAAAACACGAGTTCTTATATGAGCAAAAAAAATCACAGCAATCAGAGAATGAGAAACATGTAATAAGACTTGCAGAATGAAATAAAATAAATTGTTGGATATTTTTCATTCTATACTTTGTACACAAACTGAAGATTAGGTAGGCCATGGGAACAATCTTTATCAGGTTGGGCAGTGAAATGAGGAGGCAGATAACAGGACTGAAAAGAAAACATGACCTGTTTCTTATTTGGAGGTGCCCATGGTTGCTTGTAACCCTTAGAAGCAGAAATAAATTATTAAACTCTCAGAACATCAGGAAAATCAATTTATAAGGAAAACAGCTGTTTGTAACTTTCTTCTTACTATTAGTTTCTTTTTTTCTGAGTCATCGTTTGCTTTCTTTTTTTTTTTTGGAGAGGTTTTCACTATAGGGTGTGTGCGCTTGCCAGACAGACAGAGAGAGACAGAGAGACAGAAAGCGAGAAATCACCCCCCAGGGAGGATGGTCACGCTGCAATCCCT
Organism: Tupaia belangeri chinensis; assembly: GCF_000334495.1. Taxonomy (NCBI): domain Eukaryota; kingdom Metazoa; phylum Chordata; class Mammalia; order Scandentia; family Tupaiidae; genus Tupaia; species Tupaia belangeri. The sequence continues at coordinate 1,785,119 of NW_006209642.1, forward strand.
TCTCCTCCATTCTCCTCTCGGGATCTTGGGCATGCACAAACACGTACCCGGCGTGAGTTTTAAGCCACCGGGTCCGGGACGCGAACCGCGGTCGACTATGTGGGAGTCCAGCGACATAGCCATTATGCTAACTGCTGGTTCCCATCGTTTGCTTTCTTAAAGGAACTTAGAGTCTCTTGGAAATTGTTTTGTTCCATCTTTAAGTCAAAATTAAGTTGAAATTGTTTTGTCTAGTAAAATTTTTAAAAATCTTTATCAGAGGACATTCTAAAAGAGTAAAGAAATGCTAATTTTCTTCCATTTCTTCAGTTCTTCTTCTATTACTTCTGGTATGGATGCTGGCTGATGAATGTTGGCTGAAACTGCAGAGGTTATATGATCTAGAGTTCAATAGTGGAAATTAACAAAGGAAACACTGTTTCCCAAATACTTTTTTTTCTTGGCACAATCTTGCAATTGCTGTCTTCAGTATACAACCTATGCTATTCTGCTTCTGTGCCTCTACTCACAATTTTCTCCTGCTGTATCTGTTCCTACCTATCTCTACATTTCACAGTTTATAGTTTCTTTGAAGCTGCTTCTAGATGCCACCACCTCAAATAGACCTTTCCAGACCTACTCAGACCAAATTACCACCTCTGAGTTTCTGTAATACTATGTTTTAATTTTTTGTCCTCTATCAGTTCTGCCTAGAACTATAAGATTTTGTGTACATATTCTTTTCCCTCATCTTTTCATCTTTGCTTCCCTGATAGTAAATGTTTGCATATTTTTTTTCTTCCTCAATATGTGAATATTGGATGTTTCAAACTTAGTGAATGCAGCCTTTTTAGCAAGCTAAATCAGATGGTCCTATATAGGAAGACTGGGAGCTGAGAGACCACAGAGTTAGGAAAAAAATGTTCACAAATGCATTGTGATATTCAGATATGAGGCAATGAGGGTTCAGGACAGTGACTGCATTAAGGAAAGAAAATGTGATTCATAGGGAGATACTGGACAGAAAACAACAGATTGTTATGAATAATGATGATGATACTAATGAGAATGATAGTTTGTATTTGTAGAGTAGTTTACAGTTTATGTGATGGCTCCAGAGTTACGCATACAGATCTGTCTCCTGAGAATGAAGCAAAGTGATGTGATAAATAATCATATGTTAGAGTGATAAGATGCATGGTATTTTGCATTTTTCTGGGAACGGCTTGTTAGCTTCAAAGTTGAAAAAGATACATAGCATAGGACATGTTGGCAACTTAGAATTCAGATTAATCATGGAAGTTTAAGAGGTGCTGCACTTCTGCTCATCAGGGGGTAGTCAGAAGATTTATCCAAGGAACAGTCTGAGAAATCCTTTACAAGTCCCTAATAATGAATTCCAAATACCAGTGTTATTTTTAGCAAACATTTATTTAACTCCCATGGATTTCATGGGAGTTGTATTATTCCTCCATAGGGATAGGAACAGAGCAATAGTTCTTTCCACCTTTTCTACCTGGGGAAACATTGACTTCTAGTTTGTTACATTTTGGTGCAATAGCTAAAGTAAATGTTTTTGACTTCTGAGAGCAAAAGGTACAGGAAGTTTCTATCAGGATGTTGCTGGGTATATATTTGCACCATGAGAACAAGAAGCTGTAAGGGAAGCTGATTGCAAAAACCTCACAGACAGAACACTCTCCTTATTACTGTAGAATTATATATTTTGAAGTGTGTGTATGATTGTCTCCCCATCCTTTTTTTCACTATGTCCTTAACTGGTGCCTGCTTGTGTGAATTGATTGAAATACAATGCACTATGTCCTTAACTGGTGCCTGCTTGTGTGTTTCCCATCACCAGCTAAAAACTGGAGATTTAATATGTGCACACATTTAACTCAACTAGTTTTATTTTTGGTTTTTATTTTTTCCTCATTTTTTACGTATGGAAAGGGCTTGAAATTTGTCCTGCTGTGGGACAGGAAAGAACTATAGTATTAGGTTGTCAGAAAAGTCATGATCCATTTTTGCATAGAACAACATAGCAAATATTAATATTTTATTTATTTATTACTATTATTAATATTTTAAGATAGAAATTGGTTATGGCAAACACGGATAAGGGAGTTAAGCTGATTCCTGGGCGAGGAGTAAAGCCTTCAAATTCTATTTCTCAGTAGACATGGAAAATGACCACCTAGTCTGGACATGAAAATAGACTACAAAGTTCAATGAATATGAGAGGGAGACAGAGTGGTAAAATTCCCTGGGTAGGGAGTTAGTCCTTGGCTAAAGTGAGGTTGAATGAGTAGAAATATGACCCTAGCAAGTATAAATCTGATATAAATGAGACAAAAGTGGTTTCTTTGATCAGGTGGAATCGGGGAGAAACAACCTAAGGCCCTGTTTATGCAGCATCAATTTCAGGGAACATGCCCTCCTGTGGATGGGAGTGCTGATGTTGTATGAGTGGTAATGACATTGGATAGAGGAAGCATTCAGAGGCAAGAACTGGGGAGGAATGGGAATTTAACAGGAGTTTAAATATATTGTACCTAGTTAAAAGTGAAAAAAACATGACATTTAAGTTACAGTGAGATTAGCAGGAAATAGATGATTGATTTGTTGGAGGGTGTGTGTGTGTGGGGGTGTTCTTTCAGGTAACATTTCATAATGTCTGTGTGGCAAGCAGACCCTTTTATATTTCTATTCAGACCAGTGTGTGTGAGAGAAGCAGACCCTTTTATATTTCTATTCAGACCCCTTTATATTTATATAATAGAAAGAGACCTGCTCTAAAAGTCATGAATGTTTAATTCACGTATTATCCAATGGATGTAATTTTTAGGAAAAGAAACATAGGTGAAGGAGGAACATGTTTTTCCTAGGCTTGGTAGACACACATGTATAAAACAAGAGGAAGAAGGAAATGTCCACAGACCATTGACTGATTTGTATGTTATATTAGCAAAGGACCCAAGAAAATTGAAGCGCATTGTGTGGTTTTCATTTTTTTATAAAATATTTTTTTCTTCCTTTTTTTTTTTTACTGTTCTTGTCCTTTTTTCCTCTTCTTTGTTTTTTCTCTTCATTTTACTTTTTTGTTTATCTTTCTCACTTTTCTGCTCATTCTCCACACACTGATTTTCTAGACAGGTTTAGGTACTCAGTAGCAAAATATCTGAATACTTTTAGGGTCAGATTAATCCTCAATTTTCATTGAATCAGTTGTGCAAAGGGAGAAAAATGGTACTGTTTACAGACTACAGGTCACATCTTTCTGCATTCCTCTGATTTAACGCTAAAAAATAGGGAAAAATGTATAATCTATCAGATGATCAGAAACCACTGTAGAGGCATAAGAAATATGAGAAATGAAGAAAATATGTCTCCTCTAATGGAAAAGAATAACTGCTCTTCCTCAACAAAGAATACAAGGGAACTCATGGAAATGTCAGATAAAGAATTGAGAATATTCATATTGACTCAGAAACAGAGATGCAAGAGCGTTGAGACAATGAAATTGAGAAGGTTCAGGAGAAAAGAGACACCAAGTTCCAGGAAGTGAGGAAGTTCTTGCATGATCTGAAAGAGGAAATATGCATCATCAAAAAGAATCAAATGGAATTGTTAGAGATGAAGGCTGTAATACATGAAATCAAAACTTCCCTTGATACTATCAAAAGCAGCTTAGATTATGCAGAAGATCAAATCTCAGATGTAGAAGATAGAACATCTGGCCTAGAAAAATTCACCAAAAAAATTGAGAAAATAACCATAAAAAAAGAGAATAACATATAAGTAATACTAGATTTCATTAAATGCTGAAACATCTGGATCATCAGTATCTCAGAAGGTGAAGAAACTAAGAAGGTTATTGGTAATGAAATCCTGGACAAAAACTTTCCAAACCTAGAGAGGCACTCAAATATCCAGACCCAAGGAATACAAAGGACTCCACAGATAATTGACCCAAGATCTTCCCCAAGGCACATCATAGCCAGATTGACCAAAACCACAGACAGAGACAAGATACTAAAATTGGTAAGAGAGAAACGTCAAGTTATTTTCAAAGGATATCCCATAAGGCTAACGTCGGACGTCTCATCGGAAACAATGCAAGCAAGGAAAGAATGGAAAATATATTCAAAATGTTAAGTGAAAAACAATTTCAACCAAGAATACTTGGCAAGATTATCTTTCATATGGGGAAAAAAAGAGATAAAAACATTCTCAGACAAAAAAAAATAAATAAATACTGAAAGAATTTACCAACACCAGACCAGCTCTCCAAGAAGTGCTGAAGGGAGTACTATACCAGGAAAACTAAAGTCGGACACACAGAAACAACAAAGAGAATGGCCAGCCTAATGGTATGGACAAGCCCAAAATTGAATGTTAACCTCCAGAGTTTAAATGGAAAGCTCGGACCACAGTACAAAAAAAAATAAATAAATACTGAAAGAATTTACCAACACCAGACCAGCTCTCCAAGAAGTGCTGAAGGGAGTACTATACCAGGAAAACTAAAGTCGGACACACAGAAACAACAAAGAGAATGGCCAGCCTAATGGTATGGACAAGCCCAAAATTGAATGTTAACCTCCAGAGTTTAAATGGAAAGCTCGGACCACAGTAACACTGCAAATTCAATAGAAGAGAGATTAATTACATGAGTCTGAACTAGTGAAATAGAGTTTTTTTTTACTTTAGACTAAAATATACTGATTTTTTTCACTGTTTTGATTTCCATATTTAAGTATTTTTCTTGAACTGTTGATAGGTTCATTTACCTACTATTTGTACTGAATCCTAACCTTTTTCCTGGCTTTAAGTTTTAAACAAATTTCTCTTAACATTTTTTTGATTTTGATCTATTAAAACTAAGCTTTTCTTCAAAATTAAAAAATGCATTAAAATACCTATTAATGCATATTTAATGACTGCAGTAAGCTGTATATCCCCAGCGAGGTGCTAACTTTGTAGTAGTATGTTCACTTTATTCACTGATGTTTACACCTGAAGTCAGACATGCATTCAGAAATATGTATACATCAGCTGTGCTTGCTACTGAAAGTCTTTAAAGTAAGATCTTTAGTGAATCAATAAAATACTGGAAAAAGGTATGGAAAATTGTACATACCAGAGACAGTGTTGGCAGAGGGTGAGAGGTAGGGAATCAAGGGGGAATGAATAAAGCAAAATATATAAGACACAAGAAATAGAAAATTATTTGTCGACGATAACTTGTATGGTAATATCCTTGATTGAGCCAATGTACAATGTATACTGAACGCAAAAATCTCATTTTGTAAGCTGTACAGTGAATGACTATAACTGATTAGGTAAATAAATAAATAAATAAATAAATAAATAAAATGAAAAAGTAAAAGAAAAAAAGAGAACTTAGAGATCTTTGATATATATAATGATTAAGGGACCTGTGAAATATGTGACCTTTACAACCTCTTGTTTGGATTATTGTAGTTTGCTGACCAATATGGTATGTGAGTCCAATTTCTTCCACATATTTATTTTAGTCTTTTTGTTTCTGATAACCATGACCCTGGAGGTTACCACAAATAGAGTTTTATACTTGGGGAAATAAGTAATAGAAAACACTGAGCAAGAGAGTGGAAATAATGCATACCAGGGACAGTGAAATTGAATCTTTCCTTAGTAAGGGAACAGAAATTAAAGAACTATCTAAAAACAAAACACAATGAAATCTATTTTCCAAGAATGCAACTAAATTTTGTATTGATTTTTCCAAAAACAGTTGCATTATAGAATTGTGTAAACCATACATCTCTAATCAGGAAAACCCAAAGATTACTGTTAGACAAAGCTACAGTTGTTTCAATAAAAACTCATATTAACCAATTTTTAACTCAAAGGGGACAAAATTGCATAGTTTGTACAATTATTTTTATCTAGAAATTATTTTATTAAAAATGATTATTTATTATGTATTGTATGTCAAATGAGGAAAAAATTTTTAAATTAACTAAACGAGAAACTATCTCTTAGAATGAATGTATGAGAAGACTAACATTTATTGTATGTTAATTCATATTAGCCATTATATTAATTTAGTTACCTACATTATCTTGTTTCAGTTTCACAGAAATCCTAAGACAGAGAGTTCTTAACTCTTCAAGTGAGAAAGCTAAGTACAGAAGCTGAGAACTTTTGCAAATGATAAATAGTACTTTTTGTTTTAAATATAAAGAATAACAGCACAGTAGAAGGAATTATACATTTGAAAAAAAGAAAACTTTGATATTTACAGCTATATTAGGGGTCCTCAAAGAGTTCATTGAAAAAATAGTATTAAAATATAAGTTTATTTTGGTGTAAAAAATTTTGAAATCTATGTGTAGTTTTTTTTAATGATATGCATTTCCTATGAACTTTTAAAAAATTTCTCATCATAGTAAACATTACATCAGACAAAAGTAATGAATAGATTCTTATAGTGAACTATTTTAATGAGGAACATGTATTAGGTCATTGGGAAAATCACAATGTATTTTTCTATTTTTCTATGCAAAAATGTATCATGACTTTCCCGATGACCCAATGTTTACTAGTCCCAAAGTATCTTCCTACAAATAATTTACTAACAAGATTTAATAAAAATAGTAATAATGAAGTACACAAAACAGTCAACAAATATGACTGAACTTAACATAATAAGGAGCTATGGGTACCATGTGACTCTGAATGTGATACCCTGAGGACATAGGATCACTCTGTATTATTCTAGCCAAGATGCATAATCTAATCATTAAGAAAAATCAGAAACCACACAATGAGGGATATTCTATAAGGTAATTGACCATATTCTTCCAAATAGTCAATGTCATGAAAGAAGAAGAATGAAGACAAAAACGAAAGAAGTCAAATTGTTGAGAAGGGTAAGGTAACCTTCATATCAAGATCAGCATATATGATGGTTCACTGCCCGGGAGCACTTGGCCAGGAGATGAGTAGGGAAGGGCATTGAAGATAGCCTGTATTCTGCTTACCCAACCAAATGCCCTGCACTGGCTTCTCCTGTCAGTGGGAATTACGTCAAGATCCCATGTGAGCTACCCATTTGAAATTAAAGCCTGAGCAAGCACAGGAAGCAAATTAAATAGCAACTTCTCTCATGATTATAGATATAAAAATACTAATAAATTAATGCAGTTGAAAACTCAGTGCATATTAAAAGAATCCTATATTATGACCGAAGAAGTTTACCTCAGGAATAGGTAGATGGTCAATATTAAAAACCTCCTTACTCAGTTCATCAATGCAACAAAGAAAAATTAAATGCAATTACTATAAAGTGCCCAATAAATTTGATAAAATTAAACACCAAATTTTGATACATTCTGTAAGCTATAATAGAAATGTATTCATGACAAAGTCAGATCACACTCAAAGATGAAAACATTACGTACTCCCACCAAAATCAGAACTTTAGGATCTTCTGATGGTGGTTCATGATGCTAAGATACTGTTCTATAGACTGGGGCCACCTGGGAGGCCTGGATTCACTTTCTGATTCTAACCAAAGGCAGAATAAGGTAACTTGCATCTGTAATCTCAGCAACTCAGGAGGCTGAAGCAGGAGGAATAAGAAGTTGGGTCTGGCAAGGGCAGTGTAGCCAGACCATGTCTAAACAAGAGCTGAGTATGGTGATTTGTGCCTATAGCCCCATTGTGAGGCTGAAGCAGGAAGATCATGATAGACACTATCTTCGAAACAAAACAGAACAAAACCTCAGTTACCCCACTGCACAGTGGAAATAATAATGATACATATCAGAGAAAAGATGTAATACTGCTGGGGGAAGAGAAAAAATGAAAATAACTAATAAAAATATATGAAATAAGATGAATGTAATGCTATGAAGTATCTCAGTCATTATACCAAATGTGGTAGAAAATTCTTCCATTAAAGATATGCATATACACATACACATATATACATATAGATTTGAATTATTGGTATTAATAATTTGAAGATATGAAAGTTAAGATTTTTTTGGGGGGAGGTTTTTTCTATAGGGCGCATGCGCTCACCAGACAGACAGAGAGAGACAGAGACAGAAAGCGAGAAATTATCCCCCAGGGGGGATGGCCATGCTGCAATCCCTTCTCCTCCGTTCTCCTCTCAGGATCTTGGGCACGCACGCACACACGCCTGGTGTGAGTTTTAAGCAGCCGGGTCCAGGACATGAACCTCGGTCGACTACATGGGAGTTCAGTGACATAGCCATTACGCTAACTGCTGGTCCCATGAAAGATAAGATCTTGAAGCTTGAGTAATCAAACTACATTTGGTCAGAAGATTCACAGAGCACATCACAGAATAAAGGCTTAATAAATGTTATATTGTGTAATGCTCTCTTCTGGTTAAATCATGTAATCATATAGAGCTTCCAAATAAGTATTAAATTATGGTACACTTTATTTTTGATATTAAGATTACTGGTCATGGGACCAGCAGATGGCATAACGGTTACATCACTAGACTCCCATGTTGTTGACCACAGTTCCAGTACCAGACCAGTGGCTTAAATTCACGCTGGGCACGTGTGCTTGCATACCCAAGATCCTAAGAGGAGAATGGAGAAGGAATTGAGATGTGGCCACTCCCCCCGGAGGTGATTACTCACTTTCTGTGTCTCTCCGTCTTTCTGGTGAATGGATACACCCTATAGCAAAAATCTCTCTTAAAAAAAGAAAGAAAAAAAAAGATTACTGGTCACCTAAGCAGAAATACAACCTTAACGTACCACAGAAATGCTAACATATATAGATAAGTTATGAATGGTGTACTATATAATGCCAAAGTAGAGACTAATTTTCGTTGGATTAGAAAATCATTTTTTTGTTTGTTTTTGGATTTTTTTAGAGTTTTTTTGCTATAGGGCGCGTGCGCTCGCCAGACCGACAGAGAGAGACAGAGAGACAGAAAGCGAGAAATCACCCCCCGGGGGGATGGCCACGCTGCAATCCCTTCTCCTCCATTCTCCTCTCGGGATCCTGGGCACGCACGCACACGCACCCGGCGTGAGTTCTAAGCCACCGGGTCAGGGACACGAACCGCAGTCGACTACATGGGAGTCCAGCAACATAGCCATTGCGTTAACTGCTGGTCCCTAGAAAATCATTTTTTAAAGAATGATTTTGTTTAACTTTATTTATTTTTTTAATCTGACTAGAGAGGGACACACACACACACACACACACACACACTCACACAGATAGAGAAAGGGAAAACGAGAAAGCAAGCTGACAGGTCTAGGACTCGAACCGTGGTCAGCCATGTGAGTGTCCAGCGCTCCTAACTACTACACCACCTGCTAGTCCCTAAAATAATTTTTTTAGGAAAGATTTTTTTTGCTATAGAGCATTTACATTTGCCAGAGAGACGGAGAAAGACAGACATAAAGCAAGAAATCACTCCCCTGGGGGGATGGCCTTGCCGCAGTCCTTTCTCCATTCTCCTCTCAGAATTTTGGGCACTTATACACACACACACAGACATGAATTTTAAGCTGCCAGGTCCATGACTTGAACTACTGTTAACTACATGGGAGTCCAGTGACATAACCTTTATACCATCTGCCAGTCCCAGATTACAAAATAATTTCTAAAACACATATTACTGCTGATATTGGTATACTACTTTACTAATCTAATTTACCAAGAGAATAATTTACAGCATCTTCTTACCTAATAACGGCTTGGAGAAATCTCAATTCAAGCTGTTAGGTTTTGAGAAAAAAAAAAATTGGTTTTTATCAAAAACCCCATTTTGATATGAAAGAACACCAATAAGGAAAAAAATCAACTAGAAAAAAAAAAAAAACTACTAAATTGAGTGAGTTTCACTACCAAACTTTACAAATAGAAAGCCTATTCTTATGAAATACAGAAATTCAGTCATTCTTTTCAAAATATTCTGTGATGGCAAAGCATTTGCATGTCTGATTGATTCATTTCTGATGCAGGCTGTGTCTATCCAGTCTCCTGACTATTCATTCTTTCATTGGACTTTTCCTTTTCATTATAGCACTTACCACATTTTACATTGCTTTTTGAGATTATTTATTTTTTCTCTTTAATTGCCAGAGTGTGTCCAGGCATGAGAGACAATAGAGGGAGAGAGAAAAAGAAAGGGAGAGAGAGAGAGAAAGAGAGAGAGAGAGAAAACACACCCGGTAGTGCGGTAGGGTCTGGTCACACTGCAATCCTTTTTCTTCCCTCTCCATTCTCTCAGGATCCTGGGCATGCACACATATGTGCTGGGCATGTTTTTCAAGCTGCTATAGCCAAAATTTGAACTGCAGTCAGCCATGTGGGATCCAGTTCCTTACGCACAGTGTTTAACCACACACTACTGGAACTGGTCCTGCAAGTTTAGTGTTTTCTTTTCTTTTCTTTTGAATTTGCCAGAGGGAACACGTACTTACCAGAGAACACAAAGGGAGATAGACAGGAAAAATGAGAAAGCAACCGATGGTTATGCAGCAATCCCTTTTCTCTGTCTTTCATTTCCTTCTAGATTTTTCCGCACTCATGCACTGTGCCAGTGTGTTTTTCAAGCTGTAGATTTGAGACTTGAATCATGCAGTTGTCCATGTGGCATCCAGCTGCCTTAACCACTATGCCATGTGCTGGCCCCAAGTTTGATTTTTTTTAATGTCTATTTCTTCCACCAGACTCACAGTTAAAAAGAAAATTCTTAGTTTTTTACATTCGTATTACCTTAAAATAGGTAGAGTGCCTGCCATGAAGTAGTGCTGCATCCCTGTTTACTGATCGATGGACAAATATATGGACCAGTTAAATCAGTAAATGAAATTACTTATCACTATAGCCAATAAATTAACTTGATTGTGCCTCAATAGCTTTCACCTCATCCTTAGTCTCCAGTGATTTGACAGATTAGATGAAGTTATTTCTTATAGTTGTTCACTAGGACTGAACAAAGTTACTAGTAGCAAGATGGAGTTATTCTATATTAAGACAGCATGAACAAAGAGAAATGCTTACCTAGTATATTTAGGCTGGACATTACTATTATGACTGTACTTCTTGGCTGAGTCCAGTTGGTGGACATAGCTATTTTTTTTTTAAAGACCTGAGAAACTAGTTATAACTAAAGGTAATGAGTGGTTAAATGTGATTAAACTTATGCTGTGGAAGAACTATGTATAGCAGCTACAAATATAGTTCTGATATTTTCTTCCAAACTGTCTCCATTAGAATCATGGGCTCCTGGTCCAGGGCCTCTAGTCCACGGAGGCATTGGTTTCTTCAAATCTCAGAAAGACTCTTCTTTTCTTTGATAATTTTACTTTTGTAGTCTCCAGTAACATACTTCTGAGTTTCGTATTATTTATTGCCTAATTGCACCAGGGCTTTTGTACAATTTATAACAAATTTTCTGTCTTCATTTATAAATGCGCAAATTTACACACACTAAGTCCTAGTTTTTCTAAATTTATTTCCATAACATAATTTTTTAAAGTATTTTCTATAATGTCAGATATCACCAGTTGCAACTGCAAAAAAATATACATGCATATGGAGGTTGCCAATATCCTTGGAACTGGCTACTTGTTTACTCCAGAAATGGCTCTTCTAAACTTTGCTGTGACCTCTTAGACTGTCTGTCTGCTGTTGTTCCCTGTTGCAGGGAGCTACAGTGTTAGAAAGGGAAGATTTTCCCCCCCTTGTGATGGTTAATTTTATTTGTCAACTGGAATGGGCCATAAGGTACCCAGGTTGAACATTGTTTCTGGGTATTTCTGTAAGGGTGTTTCTGTATGAGATTAGCATTTGAATTAATGAATTCAGAAAGATAGATTGCTCTCCCCAGTGTATCTGAAAGTTGCCCTGAGATTTTGTTTTTATTCAGGTATGGTGAGGACTACAGATCAGGAGATGATTGTCTTTGAAAAGCTAATTTGTTGTTTCAAGTTCCCAAGAGAAGGGGAACACCATGCTATGCAGGGCCTTTGGGAGAGCACCAGAATGGAATGGGAAGCAGGAATAAGGAGAAAGCAGCAGAGCCTTTATTGTGATTTTTGTGGTGAGGAAGAGTTAGAGAGGGTAAGCACCTGTGCAGGCTTAGAACTGGATAGTTAGAATAATTTTGGCAGGCTCAGGACTAGAAGGGTCATACCTAGTTGTCTGGTACCTGACTCAGATGATTAGGGATGGGGGATGTTGGCTAGCTATGTACCAGTCAGATAAAATAGGTAGTTGGGAGTAATCGTTCTGGATTGTTGGTTTGCAAATGAAAGACATGCTCCTGCATAATTGATTTGCTATGTCTAAGAATAGGCTAAGCCCTGAGAAGGGCACTCTCTCCCCAGCCAGTGAGGCCCCAGATGCCAGAGCTTCGAGAATACAAGAAGATAGCTAATATCTGCTTCTTCCTTACACTAATGTAATTCAGAGATATTCCTGTTCTGTTGTATTTGAATATATTAACCCCTTGCAGTTACAGTCACCACTTTCTACTACAACATCTTTATTAGTTGTCTGTTAACTTACAATAATTGTGCATCAGTTTCATGCTTACAGGTTAGATATAGCAGTTGAAATGTTAATAGTGCAGTTCACCTGGTTATATATTTTATATAGACTGAGAAAAAGTTACTTAAAAAATTACGTCTTTAAAAAAACCTCAGATGCATTTAAGTTATTACTGCTGTCAGTGTGTATAATCAAAGCCATTTTAGTTCCTGTGACTCTGTAAGAGCTCTGACCTATGGATCTAAAGAGCAAATCTTTCCTCAGAGTCTTTTGATAAACCCAAATTAAATGGAATGAATTTAGAACACTTAGCATAGGGCCAGGCTAGCAGTAGATGCTCAGTAAAGGTTAGTTAATTTCTCTTTTACAGTGTAATTTATTTTTTAACAACTTAATTATGTGACATCTAATAGACAGTTAACTTCATTCTTTAAAAGATTAGGTAGTCTGGCCATCTGTTGGTGTGGTAGTTAAGGCAACCAGATCTACCATGGCCAACCTATGCCTTGAAAAACACACTGGGCTTGAATGTTTGTTCCCAAAATCCCAAGAGGAGGGAGAAATGGATAAGAAGAGATTGCAGTGTAACCATTTGACGTGGGGGAGGGTGCTCACTTTTCTTCTCTCCCCCCTCTCTCTGTTTCTGGTGAGCCCACTTGCCCTCTGGCAAAATTATGAATAAATACATAAATGTAAAAAATAACAATATAGGTATAGTTTTCTTGAATAAAATATAATGATTGTTTTAAAGCTTATTGAAAGAGATGTTTGATATTCTAGGAAATAAAGGAATTAAATATTTATATAATGTTATTGTTCAGTACTACTCAATTTAGGGTTTTCCCCTAAATTACCAGAGGGTTTGTGGACTCACTGGAGAGACAGAGAAAGCACTCCTTAATGAGGCATGATCACTTTTTCTTCATTTCTCCATGCCATCAGAATTTGGGGTGCACACACACACACACACACACACACACATACACTCCCAGCATTTCTCTGAGAGCCACTGAAGACAGAACTGGAACCACAGTTGGCTATGTGTGATCCAACTTCCCGTGCTTCCTGTGCATGGGACTTAATCACTGTGCTATGGAGCCAGTTCCATATTCCTCAATTTAGATTCAGTACCTGTGTATGTGTGTGTGTGTGTGTGTGTGTGTGTGTGTGTATATATATATTATATATTTTATATATATATATAAAGTATATATATTATATATATAAATATAAATATATTTTAAATATAAATATAATGAAATATTTATATATTATATATAATTGAAGATTAAAGTATATGTATAAAATATTGGTAAAATACATCTGTAAATAACTCCTAATTCCCTTTAGTGCTGATGACTGACTTAATGTCTAGATTGTTCATTATATCCCCTGACCTAGCCCCAAAATTGTTTTGTATAAGCCACTGAATACTATAAGGTAGCATGATTTTTGTCTTTTTAACATCTTAATGTATCTGGAGGTCTGTGAGGAGAAAAAGATATTAAATGATGCCCTTTGTGCCTTTTAATAGCCTGGTCACAAATGCTCATTTTGCTGTAGAGTCAAAGTGATGAATAACTGCTGTACTTAGTCATATATTTGTAGTGGCAAATTAGCACTCTTTGAGTGTAAAAATCCACATTAAGCTGCCTTCAAACAAGCTTTCTTAGCCTTTAATTCTAACAGTAATGGAACAACTAGCATTAGCAGTAAGAGGCCACTTTGAAACGGAGTGTAAGAATGCTGCTCATCAGCATGGACCTAGAAAATTAATGGAGTTCTTCAAGTTCCCAAACCTCCCAACCAAATACCACTGGAAAGAAATTCTCTGCTAAGAATATGTAATGAGGAACACACTGCATCTAATAAAAGAAGCTATGTTCATCTATATTTTAGTTTAAAAATTTTAGGAAAATCAGTATAAACACCAAGGTGTACTTATCTAAGCCATCTTTTATAATACAGTTTTAATTACATATGAATAATTAGTATCCAGTAATTTTTTTTAAAAAATTATTTTATTTAACTTTATTTATTTGTTTTTCAATTTGACCAGAGTCACAGAGTAAGAGAGAGAGCGAGGACAAATGAGAAAGGAAGACACCAGGTCCAGAACTTGAACCATGGTCAGCCATGTGGGAGTCCAGTGCCCTTAACTACTATGCCACCAGCCAGCCCAATATCCAAGAATTTTTAAAAAATTATTCTTATAAATTGTTACTCGGTTCCAAAATTTATTTTATATGTGATTTTTTTTTCCGTAACCATCTTTATAAACAAGGACATTTAAGTTAATTTTGAAGAAGAAATATTATGTTTTATATGTGATTTTTTTTTCCGTAACCATCTTTATAAAAAATGACTTTGAAGTTAATTTTGAAGAAGAAATATTATGGAGAACTAAGTTTTTAAGTGACTCCCCTCCCATCTTTCTCTTTGTCTTTGCCTGTCTGTCTCACTCTGTCTTAGCCTCAATTGCATAATAACAAAATAAAAAGTCTGATTTAAGTTTTCCAAAGAAAATTAAACTTATTTCTCTCTTATTTTTATTGCATATATTGCCTGTCTAAAAATCTTATGAATGTACAAAAGAATATGGTTCAAACAAGTAACAGGAGAATGGGCTGCAAGATTATTATAAATCCTTTAGTCCAATGCCTCAGTTTAGAGCTGAGAAGGAAATGGTGAAGTAGAGATGTCAGCTATCTCAGAGTACTGAGCTATGTAATAGTGAAACTAGAGCACATGGGCCCAAGCCTGGTGTTTTTTTTACTGAACTTCAATTGTTTGTATCACCATTACTTGAATATTCCAAGTACACATGCAGAGAAAACAATGTAAGCTATTACTGTAAGAAGGTGCTCTCTGATAGTGGTGTAATTATTTTAGGAAGTACAATCCAGGAAGATAAATGGAGAATTAACATTTCCACATCAGACCACCTTCAGTTTTTAATAATCTGTGTTTATATCAGCTTATAGTTGCTTATGATTATGTGTTATTCACCTTCTTTAACAAACAAATTCAATTATTTGATCAATATGGCTGGTCAAATTAGTCCAGAAAGATTAACGTATACCAAATCTTATTATACCTTTCCTGGCTCTAAAATTCTAATTATTTCCTAATTCCTTAATAGCAAGATTAAATAAAATCAAAACAAAAACACTGGAATTCCAAGAAGAAAGATGTTACTACGTTTTCTTTAATATTTGAAATAAGAATAGAAAAAAAAAATTTTTTTTTTGGAGAGGTTTTCACGATAGGGCGCGTGCACTCGCCAGAGAGAGACATAGAGACAGAAAGCGAGAAATCACCCCCCAGGGGGATGACCACGCCGCAATCCCTTCTCCTCCATTCTCCTCTCGAGATCTTGGGCACACACGCACACACGCCTGGCGTGAGTTTTAAGCCACTGAGTCCGGGACGCAAACTGCGGTCAACTACGTGGGGGTCCAGTGACATAGCCATTACGCTAACTGCTGGTTCCCAAGAATAGAAAATTTTCAGTGATTTAAATAAAGGTCATTTATTGCCAGTGGACTCCTGAATGCTAATCAAGTTTTTATTTAATTTCTTGGTGCAGAGTGCTAAGTTTTTAGCTTATGCTACCTTCACACTGTCAATAAATTATACCATTTGAGCTCATTTAAAGGTGAATTCACTGTATAGGATTTTATTTCCAACATAATTCATATCACAAGTTTAGTTCTCTTGGACTCAACTCCTAAAGTCTCAATAAAAGGAAACATTATTTTCCTCTCTTTTCAGCTTCTTAAACTCATTAAGCACAGTACTTCTCTGGATGGTTCAGCACTGCTGACTTTTACTTTTTCCAGCTGCTAGAAAAAAAGACAGTTATGATAAACTTAGTCTATCTTCTTCACTAAGTTGTTCCTGCCTGCATTCTTATTTTAGTTCATTTTTCTACTGCTGTAACTAAATATTACAGACTAGCTGTTTTGCAAAGAATAAAGGTGTATCCAAGTCACTGCTCTGCAGCTCCAAGTCTAGGAGCCACATCTGGAGAAGGAACTTTCAGCAGACTCCCACAGTGACGGAAAGCATCACATGGCAAGAGGATGAGAATGTGTCAGCCCTGGTCTCCCTTGCCTTTTAAAGCCACTGAAGTTCAACCATGGAGACCACACTTCAACTTTATCTAATCCTAATTATTTCCAAAGGCTTCGTCTCTTGATGCTAAAGTCAGATTACATTTCTACCCTCTTAATAGCATCACAATAGCAATCAAATTTCAATGCATGAATTTTTATGGTACACATTTGAACCATAGCATTTGTCTTGAACTTTCTGAAAAGGAATAAATTATTCTTTAAGAAATTTTGCTTTATTTTCAAAATAAAAAAATATATATGTATATACATTATACATACATATATTATATATATACATATATATGTATATATACTATAAAATACGTGTTGTTTTTAATGCACAGGTAACCACAAAGCTCTAATGGTAAAACGTCTATCAATTTTTAAGTCAGAGAGTTAGTAATTGTAAAGAACTTGAGAATACACACAATAGCCAAGACTAATCACATTTGACAAACGCAATATAGTCAGTCACAGAGAGAGAACTCTCACAAGAAATTGGCTTATATTTAGAGCTGATAAAGTAAGTTTTGACCCACAATAAAAAATATTTTATCCTATAAGAGTAAATTAACAAGGTATATGCAATGGTTTGAATATAGTTTGTTCTCCATGTGTCCTGGAAGCTTGATCTCTAGTGTAATGGCATTGAGAGATAGTGAGATCTTTAAGAGGGGAAGCCTAGAGGGTGATACTTGGATCAGCGGGGGCATCACTCTCATGAATAGACTAGTGCTATCTTGTTAGACAGTGATTTCTTGCGCTCGTGAGAAAGGGTTATTCCCATGGGAGTGGATCATTATAAAAGTAGATTTGCTTGCAGGTCTCTCTCTCTTTGCATGGTCAAGCTGACCATTATGCTTTTATCTACCACGTTGTGATGCAGCAGACACTGACCAGATGTTATCCCCAGGGTCTTGGATTTTCCAACCACCAGAATTGTTAGCCAAATAAACTATTCTCTGTAAGTAACCAAGTGTGAAATATTTCTGTTTAGCAACCCAATAACAGACCAAGATGGTATATGAATTCACTCTCCTAGAAAACAAGGAAAAAACCCTGAATGTCTATATCTTTCTCTTCTTTTGTACAGCCTTTGATATTCAGTTATTTTGAGCTACAATCTTTCTTGGACCAAAATGAAGAGCTCTCATTATAAATGTTAAATGCTAACATGCCCTTGAGGTAATTTTAATCTTTAGAAAATTGTTTCTTAAGTAGGTTCTTCCCCTGGTAGTAGTGTTGGAAATGAAGAAAAGTGCAGGGGGGAAAAAAAGGCAAGAGATTAGGATCTAGATGATTTTTCTACAAACAAAAACCAAATATCTCTCAATAGCAGACTTTGTAGCTGCTTCGCAGTCTAGCCAAAAAAAAAAAAAAATCATACTGACAATTCAGACTCAATAAACTTCACATAGTTCATACTAAATTCCCCTAATTGCCAATGAATACTACGCTCCTGCTTAGAAAACCAGAAAGGTCACGCTAAATTACACAGGCCCATGCTGTTCTGCAAATCCATTGCGTCTTGCATCTCTGTCTTGTTGTGTCTGCTGTGCAGTATTCTGAACTTTACTCCACTTTACCACCTGCTGGTTATTCAATTCTAATCAATAGAAACAAATACTCATGTAGCCTGACCTTCAGCAAACTGTAGTAGGCTAGAAGGGCGAGAGAATTCATATTAAAAATAAAATAGGGACCATGTCTTAGAAATCCTATGAACAGATTTATTTTAGGGAGGGGTGTCTTACTATTAGTTAGAGAAGAGAATAAATGAATTATGACAAGAAATAGACTTCCAAGTTTGAAAAATTTATATTTTAGCCTAGAAATATATAGTTTTTAATAACTTCTGTACACTAAGAGTATATGAAAATGTTACTTTAATAGTAAGACTTCTTTTTTCCTTTTGTTCATGATAGAGTGTGTACCTGCACATGCCAGAGTGATGAGGGAGTGGTGGGTAGAGGGAGATAAGCACCCTCCACAATACTATGGTCTCCTTTCTCCGATTCTCCAGTCTCAGATCTTGAGCACATGCTTGGCATGTTTCAGACTGACCAGGCCAGGGATTTTATCTGTGGTCACCATGGGGGATCTGGCTTTTCTTGAGTAATACTTTACTAGTGTGTCATGGAACTTGCCCAAAGCTTTTTCTAAAAACAGAAAGGGGGCTGCTTCGCAGTCTAGCCAAAAAAAAAAAAAAATCAGTATGAAACTTCAGACTCAATAAACTTCACATAGTTCATACTAAATTCCCCTAATTGCCAATGAATACTACGCTCCTGCTTAGAAAACCAGAAAGGTCACGCTAAATTACACAGGCCCATGCTGTTCTGCAAATCCATTGCGTCTTGCATCTCTGTCTTGTTGTGTCTGCTGTGCAGTATTCTGAACTTTACTCCACTTTACCACCTGCTGGTTATTCAATTCTAATCAATAGAAACAAATACTCATGTAGCCTGACCTTCAGCAAACTGTAGTAGGCTAGAAGGGCGAGAGAATTCATAGTAAAAATAAAATAGGGACCATGTCTTAGAAATCCTATGAACAGATTTATTTTAGGGAGGGGTGTCTTACTATTAGTTAGAGAAGAGAATAAATGAATTATGACAAGAAATAGACTTCCAAGTTTGAAAAATTTATATTTTAGCCTAGAAATATATAGTTTTTAATAACTTCTGTACACTAAGAGTATATGAAAATGTTACTTTAATAGTAAGACTTCTTTTTTCCTTTTGTTCATGATAGAGTGTGTACCTGCACATGCCAGAGTGATGAGGGAGTGGTGGGTAGAGGGAGATAAGCACCCTCCACAATACTATGGTCTCCTTTCTCCGATTCTCCAGTCTCAGATCTTGAGCACATGCTTGGCATGTTTCAGACTGACCAGGCCAGGGATTTTATCTGTGGTCACCATGGGGGATCTGGCTTTTCTTGAGTAATACTTTACTAGTGTGTCATGGAACTTGCCCAAAGCTTTTTCTAAAAACAGAAAGGGGGGGGGCGTCACTTATTGTCATTTCTGCACTGGGAAAAATCTATAAAGGAAATTTCTATGGGTCTTCCTTCTTTTGGGACTTTAAATCCCACTCCTAAAGTAATTCTTTTATCTAGAACACCTAAGAAAGAATACATGGGGAAATGTCTAGCATTGGTACCATCACAGTCTTGGAAATACACAGACATTTGTCATCCTCACGAAGGAGTGTTTGAGATTTAAGACAAAAGAGAAAGGAAAATGAAAAGGTAGAAGAAGAGGCTTTGGTGATAGAAAGTAAAATTTGCCATTGATTCACTCAGTACCTTTTCAGTGCCTCACTTGCCTTTTTTCTTTACATTCATATCCCAGTCTGGTGTTTTCTTCTCCCGCTCCTATGAAAAATGACTTCAAGAGAGTCTAAAACATCAGTCCCTTAAACTGTGAGCTAAGTTAAAGTGCTACTCTTTTCAAATCACATTTATATTTACATATTTTATGCCTAATCTATACTTGCAAAATAAAAAGATTTGTCTTCCATTAAAGTATTTTTAGGCATAAATAGACAACCTGAAGAAGAGTCTTTAGGATATTTTGCAGCAAAATGAAATTACATACTTCAGGAGAAGAGCTGAATTGAAGTCTATACTTGTTCACCTTAAACTTTCATGATAATATATAAAACTATTGTCTGCATTGATTTAAGTGACATCTGGAGTATCAATTGAGGATTTCGAAGATCAATAGTTAAACAATACAATTTTAGAATGCAGAGACAGCTATTTGAAGAGATTTTTAGCATCTCTGAAAAGTCTCTATGCTTGTGCACTGCAAAATTGTATCTACATTGTTTTGGTAAGAAAAGGACAAAGAGTAAGTTTCTTTTCTTGGATACTCTCCTAGGTATTAATACTTTTACATAGATTGTTATTATTTTACTCCAATAGTCTTATCTAAACAAATGGCACATGTATTATTTTTAAGGATTCAGGAAATCAAGATTTTAAAAAAAAATCTTTCTTTTTGGCATTTGCATTCTGCAACAAAAATCTTATAGACTGTATAATATTGGGAGCCTTTTATGCATCAGGTGCATTTTTTGTGCTATGTTACTAGGGCTACCAGTCATGAAATGCTCTAAGAACTTGTGTGTTGTTTTAAACTCTTCGTTTTTCTGACTTAATTGCTTTAAATTTTCTTAAAAGAATGTATTTTAAAAATTAACATATTAAGAGGCAGACTATATTCTTTTTTCCATATATTTGTAATGTCATTAGTACTTTCGATGCCTATTTCCTGGAATAGTATATTGCATTTGCTCATTTTATGAAACTGTGTACTCTGCGTTGATAAAAGTAACTCTTGAAGATGACTTCATATAAAAGAACAAAAGACCCCTAAAGGCAGAGGTAAAGAGGCTTACAAACTCCAGATGCATTTGATGATGTGATTTTAAATGTGCTCAGCATCTGTAGAGAAAGATGCACTGTGTCAGGTAGCTGTTGTACCTTGGAAAGGTAAACCACTGTGTTTTATCATGATTGTGAAAAAGAATTAGATATGCTAAAATATCACAAATATTTCGAATCCATGGTCAAGCAGTGAAGTGGTTAATAGCTTACTTGTAACTGGCAAGGGTACATAATTGGCCCGTGTATGTTTACTAGTAAGCAAGCAGGAATCACACATTCAGGATAATAGACACTTAAAGTTCTCAGAAGTTTTCAGTATGAGTCCATAGAATGGATATTTATTTTCCTTAGCTGTAAGGTGGACCCTAAATTAATTAATATCCAAACTTTTCAAACTTTGGCAAGATATTCCCTTGAAAATAAACCCTTCATTAGCTCTCCAGTGATGACAGCTGGGTCCATAATTCTTTTAGCAGATCAGAAATGTTTTTAAGTGTAAAAAAAGGTCAAAGACAGAAAACTCACTTTTAATAGACTATTCCTTTAACCATGGTTCTCTAAAAAATTCTATTAAAATGCAGTATACCTATTTCTTCTACTCTAGATATTAATTATTTTGACAAGCAATGGGGAAATGCCAGGAAAATGTGAGCTGATGAAAACAAAAGCAATGATGTTTCCAAGGATGCACCTGACAGCTCTTAGGGGATCTAGAGAAATGAGAACAGAATTACAAAGATTTCAAGTGTTTTAGTAATAAACTCAGGCAATTTAAAGTTGCAAAATTCATCAGATTTATACTCAACTTACATCCTTTCTGAATGCGTAGTAACTTCTTTTTATAACTTTCTGATGTTGTAAATTTATATTAGAAGAATTTGACTTTATATTATGGTAAAGTATATTAAGTATGGGTTTATGTAATAAAACTTAATTTTATATGTTTTATGTGTTGTAATAACTATGCCCTGATCTCTAGCCTACAGTTTACTGGTCTACTAAATCTTAGGCTTGGAAAGTATGTTACTATTTCCTCAACTACAGTTTTTATTTGTAACTAAGTTAATTTTATTAATAGTGCTTACCTTATTTGTTATTTGGTACCTTTTCCTATATATCTTAATTTATTATACTTTTAAATTCAAGTGGTATTATAATTAAATTACCTTTATAGAAAGATAAACATTCAAAGCTCATTTATTTGATTAATCAAAATAAGTAAATAGACCACACTAAGAAGCTAGAAAGACTGAAAAGATTGAGAAAATTCTCAGAGACCTCTTTATGTAAAAATTATAGTGGAATATTTTACTTATTTTATCATTACCTTGGGATTGCAGTAACAACCTAGATTTTGATATTGTCATCATTATTATTGTTGCAGAGATTTCTGAATTACATTGAGATACTAAAAACAGCCTGTCTTAATCCTTCTTGACCTGTCCATATGTTCTGAATAGATAGAACAACATTCTTCACTGGGGTTTTAAAAAATAACAACAACAACAAATTTATTAGCACATTGGAAAAAGAAGGAAGTGGTATTAGCCATCTGCTCATCTTATTTTCCCAGAGCAGGATGTTTTCCGGTTCCAAGAATTCCTCCCCTAAAAAAGCAAAAGAGATTGGCTACAGAAAAGGATGTTTGAGCCTGCTGGAGTACCCACACTAGGTAGATGGTATTACACAGTAGCAGTAATTCTCCTTAGTCACTGAGTCCCCCTGTTCAGTAGGGCAAGATCAGCTTCCCACTGTTCCTTCTCCCTGAATTACCTCTAATTAACTTTCTAAGATAATTGAACTCAAAACCACAATGTTTGTAGCATAACTCTTAGTCTTCATATTTCTTCAAAGTGAGGTAACAAGTTTTTTTTGTTTGTTTGTTTTGTTTTCTAGAATAAGCACTTTGGGAGCAACAGATGGCATAATGATTACATTGATGGACATCCATGTAGTTGACTGTGGTTCAAGTTCCGGACTTGGTAGCTTAAAACTAACACTGGCGTGTGCACCCAAAATCTCAAGAGGAGAATGGAGGAGAAGGGATTGCGCTGTGGCCTTCCTCCCTGGGGGCGGGGTTATTTCTTGCTTTTCTGTCTGTCTTTCTCTCTGTCAAGTGCATTTGCCCTTTAGCAAAAATCTCTCTTAAAAAAAAAAGAAAAGAAAAATCACTAAGCATTTTATAGCAATGACATTTTCTTTGTGGAAATAACGTTAATTACAAAAGCAAAAGCAGGAACAGTCACTGGTAATGGTGGTTAAGGTGGCTGGATCCCACATGGCTAACTGTATAGTTTGAGTCCTAGACCCCACAGCTTGTAAAAATGTGTTGGGAATGTATGTGCATTCCCAAAATCCAAAGAGGAGAATAGACAAGGGATTTCAGGATGGCAATCCACTATAGAGGATGCTTTCTCATTTTCTCTCTCTCTCTCTTCCTCTCTCCAGCAATCACATGTCCCATATGGAAAAACAAACAGAACAAAACAAAACAAAAACCCACCAACCCTATTCTATTTGTAACTTTTTTTCAGAGAGATTTTTTTTCTATAGGTCACGTGTGCATTCCAGAGAGACAGAGAGAAAGAAAACAAGAAATCACCCCCTGAGGAGATGGGCATGCTGCAATCCTCTCTCCTCCATTCTTCTCGCAGGTTTTTGGGCATACACACACATGTTTCTGGCAAGAGTTTCAAGCTGCTGGGTCCAGAACTCAAACAGCAGTCGACTACATGAGAGTTAAGCAATATAACCATTACACCATCTGCTGGTCCCAAATTTCTATTATTTTTCAGAGAGATTTTTTGCTATAGGGTACATATGCTTGCTGGAAAGACAGAATGAGAAAGAGAAAGAAAAATTAAATGTGACAGAGAAAGAGAAAGTATGAAATCACTCCTGGGGGGGATGTTCATGGAGTGGTCATTTCTCCTCCATTCTCATCTTGGGATTTTGGGCACACATGCACATGCACCTTGAGAGTTTCAGGCTGCTGGGACTGGGATTCAGATTGTGGTTGGCCATGTGGGAATCCAGCACCTTAACCACTATGCCACCTTCGGGCTTCTAGTTATATCTTTTGAACAAGTAATCCAATGTATCGTAACAGCAGCTGGTATAATGGCTATGTAGCCAGTTTCATATATACTTTAAATACATTGCACTATTTGGAACTGGGCCAGCAGGTGGCATGGCAGATAAGGCACTGGATCCCACATGGCTGACTGCAAGGATTGATTCCGAACCTAGAGACTTGAAAAACACACCAGGCATATATGTATGTGTGCTCAAAATCCTGAGAGGAGATTGGAAGAGAAGGGAAATGTGATGTGGCCAACCCCCTTGGGGGAGTGTTTCTTATTTTCCCTCTCTCTCTGGTGAGTGCATACTCCCTACAGCAAAAAATATATATATAATAATAATAATAATAATAATAATTAATTAATTTAATTAAAAAATTTTAAAGTTAAAAAAATCTTAGAACCTCGTTGTCATCGTGTTTACTGACAAAGTTACAATGTGATTAACAACAACAGAAGTGATCCATGTTCCCCACAAAAATATCGAATCATGAAAGAAAGCTTTATACTTGAATAATTATCTCATAAATCTAACAAATATCTATACTTATATATACATATACATAATATCTATGTGATTTAATTCTTTTAAATGGCTGAGTAGTATTCAGGTGTGTGTGTGTGTGTGTGTGTGTGTCTAGATAGCTAGTTTTACCAGGAAGATTAGAAGTAATCATTCAGAGAATGATAGGAAGGAGTTGCTAATTCAGAAATGATCCACCACAGTTTAATTCTAACAATACCCAAGGATAACCTCTTCCTCACCTAAAAATTCAAAACATTTTCTTCAGTCTTTCCACTTCTCCTCTGGCTTAAGACAGTAAAATATTAGTTTGAATTTTCTCAAATATAATCTAGTGGTAACTGTCTTGCTTTTCTAGTCACTTCATTTGGAGAGAATTTTTATCCAAAGAAAAATCTATTTTATTATTAATTTTTTTTGTGATCATTAATTCATTAATTCCACAAAGATTTGTGCAGGACCCATTATGTGCATTGGTTCATTGTGCTAGGTCTTAAATATCCAAAGATGCTTACATTTAGAGGAAGCAAATATTTAAATTTATCATTGTAAACAGAGAATAGCATACTCTTTATTTATGAAAATCAGTTTTGACCCAGCATTTTTAAAGGAGATTAGGAGAAGCTTTATAGAAAGGTGTCTAATTTGGTTTCTGTTGGTTACACTTACTGGCAGGTAGGTGGCGAAGATATTTCTGGCAGATAGAAAGTATAATAAAAGTATAGGAATATAAAAATATATCTCATTAAGGGAACTTTGTATTATGATAGCATCATCAAGTTAAGGAATGGAGGAACTGGAGTGGAAAGTTATGAGATTATGACATGACAAATATGGTGCTATAAAACCTTTATCATAGAGCACATGAAAAGCTATCAATGGGTTTTAAGCATGGGCCATATTTAAAGTTAGAAACATCTCTCCAGTGGCACTGTGAAAAATAAATTAGAGATACAAAAAAATGGAAGTGACAAGGCAAGTTATGAGGTAAAGGCTATTGTAATACAAAAAAAAAAAAAGGAGTGATGAGAGTTTAAATTGAGACATGACAGCAAGAAGGATAGAAGGAAAAGGTTAACCAGGTAGAACTTGACCAGTTGCATTTGAAGACTAAAGGAGAAGGTGAGTCAGAATTAATTTACTGTTCCTTGTGTGGGAGATTGTGAAACAGGCACCATTATCAGAAAATAGAATGTGACAGTGTTTTAGGAGGAAAAGAGCAAGTTTGGTTTAGACAAGCTGAGTCTGACCCAGGTGTGTCCTTTACACAGATGTTTTGTGAACCTGGAGCAGAGTAGAGTAGGCTAGATATATATTTGGGAGTTAGGATCACATAGATATTAGCAAAAATTGTGCTGATAACATTTATAACGATCTGGTGAGATGAAGAGCAAGGTTTATGGGGACAGGAACTGTGTTTTTCTTCCTTGTCATTGTTTTCAGGAGCTATTGCTCAGCATCAAATACATAGTGAACTTTCCAGTGTACGCTCATTCAAAAAGTAGTTGAAGGGAAGCCAAGAAAGAGAGTAATGAAAAGCAATAAAAGAAAAAGCCCAATTAGGAAGAAAATCTTGGTGTCATTGAAGCCTAAAGAGGAGAGTTTTGAAAAAGGACTTGACTGTCAATAGTACTTAAAACTGCAAAGGGTCAAATATAGTAGAAGTTGCAAGATGGAACATATGCTGTTCTTTTATACACAGAGAGAAATACATGTATTTCATTTTCATTTACCTTTAGTAAAATACTAGTATTAGAATGCATGTCAGGCTGTGTTTTGGTAGATGGATTTCTTTTTAGTCAACCTCAAATTTCCTTTATACCTCTCCAAAGTACATATTTATCAGAACTGACAAATGTACATTAAATGAAAGTGTCAACAAATAAAATGATGTTTTGTTGAATATAGTTTAAATTATATCATCAATAATAAGATATATTGATGCAAATGCAAATCTGGAGCCTCAAGAGTGAAAACCGCAGTGTTTTATTTTTTAGCATGTTACCATCTTGCAAATTCCAATGTTTCATAGAAAGGCAACTAAGAGCTTTTAAGATACAGAACAAAACTGGAAAAAGAAATCCTTGGAAATGTTAACGTAGAATAAGCTCACCGAGGATTTTTTTTTCAGAGAAATAGAGAAACATTCATTAGAGTTGTGTTTCACTCATTCATTCAACAAATACTCACAGAGCACCTACTGTGTGCCAAGTACTATTCTAAGTCATAAGGATACAGCACTAAATAAAGCAGACATAGCTCTTGCCTTCTTTGACTTGTAGTTTTGGGTGATATGAAAAGCATATAAGTAAGAAAAAAATTAACTGGTATCCAAATATGAGTATATTCTCTGGCAACCAAGTTGAGTAAGCTGTGAAGGTAAAAAACAGCTTAAGTATCTTCCTATGTCTTGCTATTCAATATATAACAAGATTATATGCCCTCTTAGCACACAATTATATTTGAGTAGTCTTGCAGAAGTTATATATATATATCAGGACCAGCAGTTGGTGTAATGGCTATGTCGCTGGACTCTATGTAGTCAACTGCGATTCGAGTCCCAGACCTGGTGGCTTAAACTCACACCAGGCGCATGTGTGTGCGTGCTCAAGATCCCAAGAGAAGATTGGAGGAGAAGGGATTGAGGCATGGCCATCCCCCCTGGGGGGGTGATTTCTCACTTTCTGTCTCTCTGTCTTTCTGGCGAGTGCACACACGTGCTATAGCAAAAATCTCTATAAAAAAAAAAAAGATATGTGTGTGTGTGTGTGTGTGTGTGTGTGTGTGTGTGTGCATTTGCTTATTGTTAGTGTGTGTGTGTTTCTTGCCATAGGGCATGGGCACTTGCTGGAGACAGAGAGAGAGGGAAAGTAAGAAATCACTCTCCTGGGGGAGGGGTGGTGGTCCTGCTGCAATCCCTCCTCCATTCTACTCTCAGGATTTTGGACAGACACACACACATGCCCAGCTCAAGCCACTCGGTCCAGGACTCAAATTGCAGTTGGCCTTTCAGGAGTCCATCACCTTAACCACCACACCAACTGCTGGCCCCAAGGAATGATACTTTCAAAATACCTTGGAGAAGTGTTATTTGTTCCAAGAATTAAAGATGAATAGAAGTTAGCTTAATGTATTGGGAGTGGGAAGAACTGAAGTGATGTTTCTGGATGGAAAGAGTAGAATATACATCCTAGGAGTCAGTACATTGGTAGAACTGAAAGCAGGCTTTAGCTCGAACATTAGAAGAAAGGGACGTGGTCATGGAGAGACTGGAGAGAGTGTAGAGTGTAGAACCATGTTAAGGGGGTTGGTCTTCATCAACTTATGAAAGCCAGAAAATGGTTGTGACGTGACCAGTTGTGAAAGTTTTGAAGTATTTTCTTTGTTTAGAGTGTTAAAAAAAAAAAAGGAACAGAAACCTAGGAAATGAAACAATATGCAAAGGAGGCAACTATCGTATCTAGAATTTCATCTTCTGTGATTATTAGGGGTTTCTTCATGTGAAAATGGAAATGCTAACTTCTATTTAGGATTCTTAAGAGGACTAAATGCATAAAGTACTTAATGGGGGTCTAGTGCATTGTAGATTCTTATATTTTCTTTCTTATCCTAGAAAAAGGAAACCTACTGTTCCCTTACTAGTTTCTTGTCTGACAGTAAGTTTAATGTTGACCAGCATTGCTATGAGGAAATAGAGACTTTTTAAGAACATGACTTCACATTCTGGAAATGCTCTTAAGCCAACTATTAAAAAGGAAAGCCCAATATTATCATAAAGACATCTTTAATGGACACTGACCTTCAGAAGTAACCAGCCTACCTAGGCTGTAGACTGATTGAACAAGGCTAAATCTGAAAGACCTATAATACTGTGAAACTGTCTCAGCAAATTTGCATTTGGTTTGGGGTTAATTATAACTATCTGGAAATACCCCAGATAATTGCATCATATTAAAATTCTCCAAGTACTCAGTATGCTGTTTTCACCAGAGAAAACTATTTAAGGCCAAACTCGGCCTCATAAGGGAAATTTCCAGCATTTTTATGCTCTGCAATCCTTGGTTGCTTCAAAATAGTATTGATAAAGCAGTTTTAGCCATTTATTATTTTGAAGTTTTGAATGATTTTTTAAAAAAATTCTTCAGTACAAGTGCATATTACTCATTAAAATTCAAGGTTTCTCTTTCAGATTGAACATGCACTACAAAGAGGAGTATTATTTAATGTATTCAGCAGTAATGGTACTTGAGAGTGAATGAAAGCCTGCTAAAACTCCCTGTTAGCTTTCAGATGACAGTAAGGGAGAGATGGCATGCACAGTATCTACTAACTTCTTTTCTGAAGAAATCCTTTAGACAGAATAGCTGAGCACCTGTCAAGCCAAGAGTGCTTTGCTAGAAAAATAAAGCAACAGAAAGCAGCAGCCTTGAGTGCTAATTGATATATTGTTTCAAATATAGAAGTCTTTTTTGAGCAGGCAATAGTAGGAAAATACTCATGCCTGGGTAGGCATCTCTGTTGGAAAGTAATCAAAACATGGTCATTAGAGCTCATATTCCGACTACAATCATTTTAGGAAAAGTACCCCTTTCTGTGGTTCTTTAGGCTGTGAGCTGTTGATGTTTTCGTTCACTTATTAGTTTGTTCTAACATAGACATATCATGCAGCCCTGAGGACTGACCCTGATACTTGAGTTGATTGGAATTGAGCCCAGTAGAAATTGAAAGGTTTTCATACCTTATGGGGTTTTATACCTCACTGAGAAATCTGGAAGATAGTTTAAAGAAACAGAGGGCCTAGAAAAGAAGAGTGGCATACCATTAGAGATATGATCAAAAGGGTAGTCTACTCAAGGGAGGTCTCTGAATGCAAACCTAGAACCTTCCCATGTGGGTCAACCTCACAGAACATTGTGTTTTATTGCTGTGCCACCATCTAGCTAGTCTCTGCAACCAATTTTGTATTCTCTAATATTGCTGAATTCATTTATTAGCTCCAACAGTTTTTTTGTGGAGTTCTTAGGGTATTTTTTTTTTTTTAGAGAATTTTTTGCCTTAGGATGTATGCATTAGCCAAACAGACAAAGAGACAAACAGACAGACAGACAGACAGAGACAGTGAGAGGGAAAGTGAAAAATCACCTCTGCCCCCCGCCAGGGGAGGGGGGGATGATCACTGCTGCAAACCCTTCTCTTTGGCACACACGCCCACCTGTTGTGAGTTTATAGCTATTGGGTCCAGGATGCAAACTGCAGTTGGCATTGTGGGAGTCCAGTGATGTAACCACTATGCTGTCTGTTTGCCCTCTTAGGATTTTCTATGGTAAGGTCATGTCAGCAAACTGAGACAACTTTACTTCTTTCTTTCATGTTAAGATGCCTTTTATTTCTGTCTCCTGCTTATTTGCTGTGGGTAGAACTTTTTTCAACTATGTCATAACTATATACAACTATGTTGAAAAGAACATGTGAGAATTGGCATCCTTATTCATTATCTTATAGATAAAGCTTTCAACTTCTCACCATTGAATATCATGAACTTCGATTTGTCATATATAGCCTTAATTGTATTGAGATACATTTCTTCTATACTAATCTGTTGAGTGGTTTTATTATGAAAGGATGTCGAATTTTGTTGAACACTTTTTCTGTATCCATTGAGATAACCATATGTTTTTTGTCCTTCATTGTGTTAATGTGGCGTGTGACAGTTATTGATTTGTATATGTCAAGCCGTCCTTGTAGCCAGAGATAAATCCCACTTGATAACAGTGAATAACTCTTTTAATACATTATTGAATATGACTTACTAGTATTTTGGTGAACATTTTTGCATCTATGTTCATCAAAAATATTCACCTGTAATTCTATTTTTTGTAATGTTAAACCTCCTTTATTTCTCTTTTTTTTTGTTCATAACATACTCAGTACACCTATTTTTCTCTTGTTAGAACAATTTCCTTAGAATCTTTACCTTGTTCTACTCCTTCATTAAAAAAAACAAAAAGAAAAAACTTTGTTACTGCCTTATAGAAAGGACCCAGCTAAATTTTAAGTTAGAGATATTGCCGTAACAGCTAAAATGTAGCCAACTAGAGACCACTTACTTTCTTTCAGCACATCTCTTGTCTTTTAGTCACCCTATGTATTCTCTTATCTCTGCTTGTGAGCAACCACTATCATTCATGTTTTGCTTGAACGCCTGCTCGTTCCTCTCAGTGAAATGCTCCTTTGTTCCTCGTTCAGAAGATGAAGTGACCTTCTATTCAATCTTTAAGACTCAGACCAGCAGCCATCTACTCAGGGAGAATTGTATTAGATTCCTTCTGAAAGTTGAAGAAGACTCCTCCCTTCTCATCATTTCTTTCTGTGTATCTTGATAGCACTCAACACTTAATCTAACATTTCAGTTATTTAGTTGTTTGGTTTATTCTCTCTACATGAATAAATTCTCTTCCAGAAAAGGTCTAGGATTGTATTTTATGTTTTCCTGAGCTTTTAGCATGATATAACATCTGCCACATAGTAGGAGTGAAATAAATGTTCTATGCATAGTTGAATATCAATAGTTTCACATATCAGTAAACTATTAACACTCAAAATAGCTAATACTGACTTACTAAGTTTACAACATGATATAAAGTTAACGGTACAATGTCATTTATTGCCCAGAAATCCAGTATTAAAATAAAATTAGAAATGGTAGGGGAAGAAAATTTTGATTTTTCATTGGGAGGGTGCTGTCAATGGCAGAAAATTGTTAAACAGAATGTTTGTTAGAATTCTTCAGAAAACAGAGTCAATGAATATATATGTGTGTGTATAGATAGATAGATATAGACATATAGAAAGAGATTTATTATGGAAGATTGGCTCACACAATTATGAGGCTAAGAAGTCTCATGGTCTGTAAACTGGAGAACAAGGAAAGCTAGTGGTATATCTGCAGTATAAGCCTAAAGGCCTGAGAACCAGGGGAGTCAATGGCACAAGGCCCATTCTGAGTACAAAGGCTTGAAAACCAAGAGCACTGACGTCTGAGGGGAGGAGGAAATAGATGTCCCAGCTCTAGACAAGAGAGCAACCACACTGTCTCTCCTCCTCTTTGCTCTAGTTAGATCCTCAGCAGTTTTGCCCACCCACATGGGCCAAGATAATCTTTGCTGATATTTTCCAAAAATACTCTTATAGACACAAACAGAAATAATATTTTACCAGTTACCAGAGAAAATAATATTTTATCTCTTTTATCTGTTTTGTTCTAATT
This sequence comes from Tupaia belangeri chinensis, assembly GCF_000334495.1. Classification (NCBI taxonomy): domain Eukaryota; kingdom Metazoa; phylum Chordata; class Mammalia; order Scandentia; family Tupaiidae; genus Tupaia; species Tupaia belangeri. The sequence goes on from NW_006209642.1 coordinate 1,817,030, forward strand.
AAATCAGAATTTCTAGAATTATGTTTATCTAGAATATCTAGAATTATGTTTTTTTTAAATAAACAAAATTTAAGAACTTGAATTAACCATACCCTCAACAAATGTAAGCTTAGAGGTGAAATGCAAGAATGTATGTTTTCCGTGTTTTAGTACATAACAATCCAGAATTTGGGAATTTTGAGTTTTAATATAGACTATAAAAATACCTATTAAGGCCCAGACATCTCAGTGTAAATGAATGTTGAGTATCATAAAATGTCAACAACTTATACAGATGATATACAACCAGACATCTGTGAGGTTAAGAAGGGGAATTGATTTCTCTTGATGAGATAACAGAAATAATCTTATTGTAAAATGAGACTCATGAGAGTCAGAGGTTTTACCTTGCATCGGCTTTACTAATAATTGCAAAGACACAATCATGAGGACTAGGTGAAGCTTGGCGACATCTTACATTGCCAAGGTCACTCCTCAGGTCCCTTTTTGCTATATGCTCTGGCTAAGCTTTAACACATGGCCATTCTAAGTGATGTTTGTGACTAGATCACGTACACAGGCTAGTTTTAATCATGATGCATTTCTACTTTATTAAATTATGTAACATGCTACTTATTTTCATCAATAGACTTGAGTTTTGTTTTGTGTTTTAATGTCAAAGGTTACCTGTGCATTCCAGAGAAAGAGAGAGAAAGCACCTCCCTAATGGGGGCTAGTCACAATTCTTTTTCTTTCATTCTTCTTTCTCATCAGGGTTTTGGGCACATGTGCATGGCCCACATATGTTTGTCATGTTTTTAAGCCACTAGGCCAAGCTTCAGACCTTGGTTGGCCATGTGGGACCTGACTCTCTCCACACACAGCACTTAACTACTGCTCTAAGGGGTCCAACTCTTTATATATTTTTAAGTATTGTATATATTTTTCTCATAAGCAACTAGAGGGAGACCAAGTACATCATTTTAGAAGCATGTTTCCATAAATCCTTCTAAGATATACTAACAATGTATTTGCCTGGAGCCCTGTCATTAGCATACATATAAATGAATTTCTTAAGGTCATCAGTCTTCTTTTTTTTCTAGGGGTGACTTCCCACCCATGTGTATAGGAAAAATGAAATGCAAACCTGATACTAATCATTTTATTCTCATTTGATATTGTCTCTCTCACCTTTACACTATTTTCTATAGATACAGATATTTATGGTATGAGATTGTGGTTGGAAAAAGATGTGGAAGGAAATTTAGTTCTTTTCTATAATTTAGAAGCAAATATCATCTTTTCTGATGATATGTAATAGACACCACTTTGGTTTTTAACATTAATTTGATTTAGAAATATAGAAATTAAAGCAAGTTAAACACCACATAGAACCAGACAGTGTTTACATGATAACCAATAAAACCACAGAAAAAGTGTGGTAGTAACAAGTGACCCAAAGTAAGTATGAGGTATAACAAAACCAAATGAGTAACTTATTTCTAAGTTTATTTTTAAGCATCTTTCACTTTTTATCTTATCTCAGCTTGTGATCTCTTATGCTGGGAATAGTTTAAAACAGAAAAAAAAATTATCTAATGAAAGGGAAAGTAGTAAAAATATTCTGCCTATATACTTTATAAGGTTCTTTCTCCTTTGAAGAGTAGATTGAACTGAGGCACAGAGTTGGAAAAAGACATGAGGCACTGATGTTATATTGCTTGTTGGTTGAGTTCAGGAGAAGCTCACAGGACACTGGTAGCACTCTCACAGTGCTTCTTCCCTCTTGGAGCTCGTAACATGTGCAGAGAGTATTCGCAGAGTGCTCCTCCCCTCTAGGCGTTCACAGCACAGAGCTGAACCAAGCTAAGCCACAGCTGAGTCAGTCCAAGACCAGCAGAGCTGAGCTAGTGGAACCAAAGCCAATCTGAGCAGGGCTAGCTTGCAGGGCAGAACTAGCTGGCCAGGTGCTCCCTTTCTGTGGAATGGACTGCAGACAACAGTGGCTCATGGCCAACACCAAACTGTCACACATGCACATGCACGTTACATGCAATGGTGTAGAATAAGCGTGCAAGTATACTACAGCTAATAACATAAGTTATTTATCCTGTGGCCTTCAAACATAAGATAGAAAGAGAGGGAGCCAGACTAAACCATTCTGACTTCATTTTTCCTACGGTATATTCTCTTTAAAATGGAGGAAAACAAAACAAAACAAAACAAACATCAAACTTTTTCACTGTTCCTAAGAACAAATACCATCTGTTCGCACTGAGAAAGAAAATAAGACTAGTAAGACATTTGAAATTAATTAGGTCTTGATAGGTATGTGGACTTGGAATATTAGCTATACTTACTATGATCTTATCATTTTTAAGCAATTTGGAAAGAGCCATCACAGACTAGCTCAAGTGTTTTGGCCTATAAACTAGCTTACATATTCTGTGGCATAAAAGATTGTAGTCATAGAAACCTAATTAGAGTTGTGCTAAAATAGTGTTAGCCACTGTTGAGTCCTTGAGAAGAGAATAAAAGTCTACTAAGAATGAGGAAATTTGGATAAAAACTGGCCTCAGAGAGATAAATGTGTGAGGTCTTAGTTTATTTCCCACACACCTGTCCAAAGTAATAGCTCAAGGATACTTTTTAAAGAATTCATTGACTAACTAGCACAGTAATAAAAGCATCTTAAGAAATAACCACAGGGACCAGCAGTTAGCGTAATGGCTATGTCACTGGACTCCCATGTAGTCGACCGTGGTTCATGTCCCGGACCCGGTGGCTTAAAACTCACACCAGGTGCGTGTGCGTGCGTGCCCAAGATCCCGAGAGGAGAATGGAGGAGAAGGGATTGCAGCGTGGCCAACCCCCCTGGGGGGTGATTTCTCGCTTTCTGTCTCTCTGTCTCTGTCTGTCTGGAGAGTGCACGTGCCCTATAGCAAAAAAACTCTCAAAAAAAAAAAAAAAGAAAGAAAGAAATAACCACAGACTGCAAGCTGTTCATTATAACCTCATTTTTGCTTGGAGCTACCTCACTAAAACATACGGCGTGTGTATGAAACTCAAAAGGCCAGTCAGGAACTTATGCTGTTCTTGTGAACCAATGTTGTGAGTTCTTACAGGAAAATAAACTTTTGTCCTTCCTCTCTAATTCTATTAAAACCTTAACTCCATTATTTTGGAAACTTGATTACAGTTTTCTGAAGTCATTGCTCCTGGGTAGCTCATCTTCGTGCTTTAGCTTGAATAAAACCTTTGCTTGCTTGACAAGTTTGGGTCAGATTTTTAAATTACAGGTTGACAGCCTTCATGTTAACTAGAGGAAATAATAGAGTCTACATTTAAAATGAAAGTCTGTTTCAAAGCCAGTATGATCATTTTCGTTCCTAGTTTACATAGAGTATTTTTCATCTTGTAATACATACACTTGTCAATGTTTAACATTATACCACTAGAATACTTTTAATCATAAAAAAATTATTTCTGAATAGAAACTATACTAAAATCAAAGTTGTTTTATTTCTGCAAGTCAGTAATTTGTGAAGGAAAATAAATATAATGCTTAATGTTTCTTGAAATAGGTTAATGGATAAAGAAAGACAAGAGTAAAACATAATGAGAAATTGTTTTATATCTTAGCTTTCTCTAATCTACTTGCAAATTCGTCATTCAGCTTTAAGAATCAACAATATGATGCGAAACTAGTGAATTGACATTGCCCAAAGGACCTAAAGCAGCTCTCAGCTTTCCTATACCAGCCTCCTCAATAAAGCAGAGCAGCTGGGTGACATACCCCAGCTAACCTCATAATCTTTCTACATCTGAGAAGACTAATACAAATCAGATGAGAAATTGAGATGCTGACCCCAAACTCTTGCTGACAATGCCTGCTTTCAAATTCACATAGTCTTCCTTTAATATAATTCACCCTTGCTCCCCTAATTTTAATATCATCTTGAAAGAAATATATATTCTCCTTGAAAATAAGATTTCTGGTTACATTTGGGATTTTACACTCTAAAGGTTTCTGAAAATTGCTAAATATATTACTCATCAGTTGCTTTATGAGCCTTCAGGAGAGACATGACAAATCTTAAAACATGTTCAGTATGATTTCTTTTAAATCATTGCCAATCATCGATTTTTCTTTCTCTTCTTTTAAATTAAACTCTAGTAGTCCCTTGAATTAAACACCTGATTTAATGTGAATTCCCTGGCCAACAATGACTTTTTAACACAGCATGGTATCCTGGAATTTTACTGACATTCATTCCTGGACAGACTCTTTGATTTGTACATTAAGGCTTCCAGGGAATTTGTTTTATTACCTTGTGACCTCACTTTCTATTTTTAACTACTTATTTTTTAACCAGCTCATAGGCAGTTAGTTAGTTGGAATAAAGGGAGTTTATTGGTTTGGTTTGTAAAACAAAACCAGTGTGTAATATTACTACACTGTATTTTGTTTAGCCTGAGCTTCCTTTAATTTATATATTTTTATTTTATTTTTTTTCTTATTTTTAGGTTTTTGTTATAGGGCATGTGTACTCAAGTGAGACAGAGAGAGGAAAAGTGGAAATCATCCCCCCCCCATCACCACACCACCACTACCATCAGTAGGAAGGGCCACATCACAAGCCATTCTCCTCTTAGGGTTTTTGGGCATGCATGCATGTGTGCCTGGTTTGATTTTCAAGCTGCTATGTCCGGGACAAAAACTGTGGTCAGTCATGTGAGAATACAATGCCTTAAGCACCATGCTGCTACATACTTTTATTTTTTTAAATTTACTTATTTCTTTCATAGTTAGAGAGAAAGAAAGCGAGAGAGTGAACACCCCAGCATTGGGAGTGATCACAACTTTGATGCTGCAATTTACCCCTACCCATTAGCCAGCCCTCTATTTTGGGTAAGCATGTGCTGGCACCCTCAGGGAGGTCTTCAAACTTGAATTGCAAGCCTTCTCATGCAGGATTGCTTTGCAGAGCATCCCTTTTTACTGCTGCACCATGCTCTGACCCTGGTGATACCTTTAATAAGAGACACACTATTTCTGTCTGAAAAAAAAGGTGAATAAAGTGGAGGAAGAAAGGCTCATGTGAGTTTTCAGTATCTCATCACCTTGTGAAAAAGGAGTAATGCCATAATGTGTTAAAGGATGTTGTGTGAATTAAGGACATACGTTCCACCAAATTTGAAAATCCCAGAGAAGAATGGATTGGTGTTCGTAAAGATATCTCAAATACTTTTCTTGGAAAAGATATTTCAAATACCTTTTCTCGGGAAAGTCACTTAAGAAAAGGATGAGGAAATGCCACACAAATTGATTCTCCCTTAGGGAGGGACATGATAATGATGTGAAGAAACTAAGTACTTAGAGACATGGGCAAAGTTGTAGAGAAGTCTTCACATAATTCTGCATGTAGAGTCTGAGAGCTGACCAAGGTCAGGAAAACACACTGCCAAGAAAATTGAAATGAAGTGGGAGGACATCCTGGACACTAACAGCTGCAGGGGAGCCAGCTAGGCAATTTATATGAGGAGGAACACGAGAGTGCATTAGGAGCCAGCTCTTAGTGCCAGTGTCCACTTTAACTTTGTGAGCAATGTGCAATGAATGCTAATCACTTTTGAAAGAGCCTCCTATTATTTAAATTCTAATGTAGAAAATATGTGGAGGATTTTGGAAATAGGAACCAATAAATATAAAGAATCTATACTTCTTGTAACAATGATTGTTACTTCATTGGTATATTATCTCCTAGTGTTTTCTATTTTCATGTTAATATTATAAAAGACTCTTAACTCTGCATTTCACATAAATATTTTAAACACATAGTACTCCTGGGGATATAAGTACATGTCAAAGAACAATAAAACACACTAATAACATTCTTTTTTTAAAAACTTTATTTATTTTAATTTGACCAGAGAGGGACAGAGTAAGAGAGAGAGAGCTGCCAGGTCCAGGACTTGAATTGCAGTCGACCATGTGGGAGTCCAGCCCCTAACCACCATGCCACCTGCTGGCCCCCACATTAATGATAGTATAAAGGCATTGTGGCATGTAGGTGGAAACACTGTCTCAAATCATGGAGATTCTTGGTATTCTTCCAATATGCAGTTGCACAATTTCTTTATCCACTTACATGAATACTCCTGACAACACACTGTACATACTACTAACGCATCACAGTAATGGCAAAACAGAATGTCTATTTAACTGTATAATAAGCAGTGTAAAACAACCAAATCGACTCCCACCATGTATCTCACAACTGCCAACTGATTTTGGTGGGTTTGTTTGTTTTTATTATAGGCAGCATGTATGCACACATGAGAGGGAGTGAGACAGAGAGGGAGGGAAAAAGGAAGAGAAACACCTCAACGTGCTACTGTCTCCTTTTCCTGGCCCTCTAGCCTAGGACCTTGGGCACACATGCATGCCTGGCTCATGTTTTCAGGCCAGTCGAGGACTCTGAACCAGTGACTGGCCATGTGACTTCCAGCACTGCAGTCCAGTATATCACAGCCTGAGCCACCAAGGCTGGGCCCTGGTGTTCCTTAAGTGCAAGCTATATGGATTTTAGGAGGGCTTTACATATGATAAAACAGGTGAGATGTTCTTTTCCTGGTAATGAGGCAGAATTTGTGTTCTGGTTTCTATTACAAAGACTGAGATTGTTTCCTCCCTTTCTTATCTGGTAACACTCCAACTCGAGTTACGAAGTAGAGTTCTTAATTAGAATGCTGGTTGCAGTGCCTTGAAAAGGGGTTTCTAAACACAGGCTACTGCCTACACTTCAGAGTCAGAGATTTATGAGCAAGGTCAGGCATGGCAATCTGAGTATGCCAGTGCAATTAGAAGGTCACTGGATTTGTCAGCTAAGTGTAAAATACCGTTGTGCTACAGAGTGAAGCCTTCATTTTCTAAGTAAATTAACTGTAATAACTATCAAACTACAGCTGGTAAGCAGGCCAGCCATCTGTGAACAGGGAATCCATCGACAGCAAAAGCCTTGTTAGACATTCCTTCAAGATACGGAAAATTTTAACAAACCAAATTGCTTTTTAGCCTATGAAAAGCAATAAGCACAAAATATCACCTTATTACCTCATCTTTGGAAAGAAAATCAAACAGTTGGAAGATGAAAGGACAAGTTAGAGGGTGGGATGTTCATCTTGAAATTGGCACAAGTAGATGGAAACAGGTGGAATGAGATCGTGACATTTTTAAGCTAGAGATGGTAATGCAGCAGATGTCTTATGTAAGTAACTCTCAGCTCTCCCAGTGTCTCTGGGTTCTGCAAAGTCCTCTGGGTCTTTTAATTATTTGTAAACTTTTACTGTTAGACCAGGGAAATGAGTTTGTGCATTTTTAAAAAATTTTGGGCAAGGAAATTTAACATAACATTTAAGTCTGTTTCTTCATCTGGTACTGCCTTAAAAAGGCATCCATATTTAAAGCTTTTCAGCCCTAGTACATAATATGAAAACCTGGAAGTGGGGGTGAGGTCTCATAGGATCTCACATTTTTGCAGAACCTCTTTTTGCTGAAGACCCAGGAAGACATGCCACACCATTTTTTGGTTTGTTCTTTCTTAGAGATTTTTGCTATAGGGTGCCTGTGCTTGCCAGAGAGACAGAAAGCAACAAATCACCACCCACAGAAAATGACCACACTGCAATCTCTTTTCCTCTATTCTCTTCTTGGGATTTTGGGTATGCATGCACATGCACCCAGTGTGAGTTTCAAACTCCCAGGTCCAGGACTTGAACTGCACTTGGCCATGTGAGAGTTCAGTGCCTTAACCACTTCCCTACCTGCTGACCTCAACTGCACCTTTTATGATGCTTCACATTGTTCCCAATTCTCCTCCTAAACATGATGAATCTTGTCTAAGCTCATTCAGAGGCAAGAATGGTTAGAGAATCAGAAAAAGCTGCTTGAATCTCAGCTAAATCACATTCTTAAACTCTGATTCTTAGTTCTATAATTGTTTTTCATTTCTAAAGGAAAAGTAGTATGTCTTTTACATAATCCTGTATGACTGAAATGAATATCTGTGGACTGTTTAAGCCTAGAGCTTGCCCTATAAAAGAAGCTCAACCAAAATTCATTTTCTGTCTCCTTTTGATAATAAGTTAGAAAAGTCCAAATTTCTATATACACAACTGGCGTTGACTGTAACTACCCTTGATTATTTCCCCAAAGGAAATCATGCCAACATGAAAAAGGATGACCATTTAAAGAAAGATACTGACAGATAGTCATTGGTCAGGCATTTAGAATAAAAAGACATAAGTGGAAAATGAAATATATGCAACAGACTGGAAAATAATCACAAAGCAAGGCTGTCTACATCTATTACCAAGTGGAGAGCTGCCTTTCCTGTAAGAATTTTTAAGATTTTCTAATTAAGGCTAATACATTTTTACATGTGGTAAATCCTATCAGAAGAAAACCTTTTTTTGCCTAAATTATGTGATGTGCTGTAAATCAATGATTGAAAATGCCTCAAGGAGTAATAACACTAAATAAATACATATTATTATTTAGGACTATTTATTACACTTGAATAAAAAATTGTTGACAGCTTCATTATGTCAGGCCTATAGCAAGCCAATAACTTATTCTGTGTCTTTGAAATTATTTTTTGGATTGTGCTGTGCATGAGCTAATGAATAATGACTGAAAACTTTGTTAAATGGAATGATGCAGTGAACACACCATTTTCTCCATTAAGTCTTGTTCAGAAGTCATGCACGTAAAATCATACAAAGGAAAATCTGGCCTGAGAGCAGTATGCATGAAAAACACTAGGACTTTGGAAGACCTAAGGTCAAAATCATACCACATTTGTCAGTGGAAGCTAATTCTTGGACTGCATTACAAGAAATGGAGCATTCTGATTCTGTGAAATGCTTGCACTGATGATGCGTATACTTTGGAATATTGTGTTTGGGTCAAGACTTTATTTTTATACAGATAAAGGCTTGCTTTATTTAAATAATTCTCTGTTCAATCACCATTGTACTATGTATAGAAAAGAAAGGAAGGACTTTGTTTCTTGGTCTCCTCCTGCTTGGAGAGTCTTGATGATCTCCTTCTTGACCTGGAGGACTCCTCATGGCACTTGCACTCTTTTGAATTTAGACCTGCAAGCCTTAGCCTGGCCAGCGCGGAGCTTCTTGTGAGCCTTGTCTTCCTTCAGCTTGTGGATGTGTTCATTAGAGTCCACTTGTTTTGAACACCTTCCACTTCACCTTCAAGTACAGACTGTGATACATGTGGTGGTCAATCTTCTTAGCTTTACGGTATCTTCTGATCAGTTAGTTCAGAATCCTCATTCTCCTCATCCAGGTTCTGTCATCTGACATTTCAGCACTGACTGCTCCTTTTCACTTACCTCTGTTCTATGTCTGTCTTCCAGAGGGCCAACCATGGGAGAGGACAGTCACTGGCTTGCAGAAGATCATTTTGACCAGCTTCCAGTTCTGCTGATGAGAACTGGCATTGATCTCCTTGGGGTCCAAACCAGCCAGACATTCTTTTTGCCAGTGGAGGACATTGGAGGAAAACTTCTTCTGAAGCTGGAGTATACCTGTGGCTATAGCTACAGTTTCAAAAGGAGGTCTGCCTGATCATTTTAAGACACTGATAAACAGGGTTGGATTTTATTTGAAAGGCAAAGCTTCTGTGACTATTTAACTATGAGGAATAATAATTTTATTCAAACTTTTAAGGTTCTGAAGAACTATGTTGTTGCAGACAGCTATGCTTTGACAAAAGAGAAAATATAGAAAGTAAATTAACATACAATTAGAGAAAACTTAGAAACTGCAAGGATTTTTCAATATATAGAGGCCCTGAATTGGATCTTATCCAGCAGTGGCTCTCCATTGGGCAGGAGGATGAATAGAACATTTTTTTATCCCTAACCCTACGATTTTGTTTGCATTTTTAAATATTATGATAATAAATTTCCATGTACTCTATAATTATCAATTAGTTGAATTAGCTAGGCTTGTAATTTTAAAATTCCAAGTTATTATTTAGATGTGCTCTTAATTCATTTAAGTTACAACTACATTGAATTTCTCACGCATTTTTTTTTCTGGGGGGAGAGATAAGTTCTGTAAAAACAATTAACTAATCAACAATTAAAAACATGTAGGTACTTATGAAAGTGAAATATGAATAATTATATGCTTTTTTTTTCTTACCTTGATTATTTAAAAGGAGTACATAGTCGTAACCTTTTCTACTCTGCCTCTAAGCTCAGAGGTTCAGTTTTATGTCAAAGAAACAAACTTGGAAATCAAATAAAAATTAACCAATTAACAGATAAGCTAAAAATAACGCACCAACACACACACACACACCAAAAACAAAAATCCTAAGGTAAGCATCTTGTTTTAGAAGAGATTTGACTCTTTAGAAGTTTCCAGAGCCACATAACCCTATGGCATTTGTATTTTACACATATTTGGGGGGATTTCCACTTCCAAAATATTAACAATGATGATTCATTCTTTGCTGACTGTGCATGGTCAGGATTTTCAGGGCTTTGTTTCATTTTTGTTTTTGTTTTTGTTTTCAATAAACCCCATTACTTCAGGAAAACTAAAAACAGAAATAGAGAGATTTATCTCTGGGGAATGTGTCTAGGGTGAGGAGAAATGAAGGAGGAAATAGCTGTTTTTCATTATATGCTTTCTCTTTTATCATGTGCTTTTATTTTGTACTATATGCAAATATTACTTGGATATAAATATTTAAAAGGACTCTATAGTAAATCAGGTAATAATATGTCGGCATCAAGTAACATCCATTTCTCATTGGTATGGAAACCTTTTTCTGGTAGTAGAACTCCATTTCTTGTTAGTATGGAAAGGTCTTCTTAAAGGTGTGTAGTTAGTGGCAAGGTCAAATAAAGTCAACTTAATTCCAGGTAGTTGCCTAGAAAGAATGGAAACATTGATTTATTGACATCTGCTTTACTGACCTATTAAATTCTCTTGTAATACTTCCTACTCTTTTGTTTTCTGAATCTATTATTTATTCTTACCAAGTTCTCAAGTCCCTATTAAACTTTTGTTGCTCCAGAAAATTAATTCTTTACTTTCTTGTTTTCTTACCTGGCCTGTATACCATGGCCAAATGTTTAAATTATTTTTAAGTCAGAAGCCTAAAATTTCTAGTTACTTGAATCTTCTGTCATACCTATGTGTCAATCAGTAGCTATTAGAAACCAAAATCAATTCTAGCTGATTTATACAGGTAAATCATATATTGAAACAATACTGAGTAGTTCTCCAAATTGTCTAGGAGGCTAGAAACTACACTTAAATAATGGAAATGAACCAAGATGGCCAGTGCGGCTGGAAGTACAATCATAGTGATGTTTCAAAGATGGCCTAAGTAATGCCATTATTGCTGCCCTTGTACACTGGCTGCTATTACAGGCACTTGGCTTGGCTGCTTCTAGAAATAGGATGTTGCTGGTATTACTATTAAAAGAATTGCCCCTCTTTGTCTATGTAGCTTACTCTAGAAGCAAATTTCTGGATAATATTATACTCATGGACAACCCCTAAACATGTGTTCTTGCCCTAGCTGCTAGGATTGGTTAAAGGGAGTATTGCTTTCCTAGCTTTTAAAGTCCCCTACCAAAATTTATACAGTGGAATATATCACAAACATAGGAAAGGGTTCACGTGCTGGGTTGCCAAAAATAATTAACTTATAGTAAATATTAACTTATAGTAAATATTAACCACTAAATAGTAAAGTATACTAACTCTCACTCTTTGTTTTTACTTCCCTAAATCTGTATTTAATATCTGCATTTCATCACATAGTTTTTATCATTATTACTTTTCTAATGTTTTTGTGTAAAAAGTCATCTACTTTATGAAATCAAGTAGCTTTTTTTTTTTTTTTTGAGAGGTTTTCGCTATAGGGTGCGTGCGCTCGCCAGACAGACAGAGAGAGACATAGAGACAGAAAGCGAGAAATCACCCCCCAGGGGGGATGGTCACGCCGCAATCCCTTCTCCTCCATTCTCCTCTCGGGATCTTGGGCGTGCATGCACACGCGCCCGGCGTGAGATTTAAGCCACCAGGTCCGAGACGCGAACCGCAGTCGACTACGTGGGAGTCCAGCGACATAGCCATTATGCTAACTGCTGGTTCCCAAATCAAGTAGCTTTTTATTTCTCACCCTTTTCTACTTCATTATCTTCTTTATGAAAATTTATTATTTCGCCTTCTGTGTCATTGTTTTCTACTAATCTTTGGACATTTCCTTTCTATATCTCCTTTATTTTTAAATGTAATCTCTAAAAATCTCTCCTCAGGTTTTCTTTTCTACATTATTTTCTCTGCTGAGTCACTTATTACCACAATTTCATCTATACTCATACAGCTTCCAAATACACATTATTCCCTTCATTCTCTCCCTCGAGACCCACATTCAAATTAATAAATATATGATGGGTAAATTTACATAGATTTTAGAGTACCACCTCATATAAATCATGTCTACAGTCAACTTGTTTTTTCACACAAGCACTTTCTTCTGTGATCTTTTGCTGGGTTAATGGACTCATGTTTCTTACAGTCAACTAAATATGAAATTTTAGAATTAATTTTTAATTTTCCCTTCCCTCAGAAACCAAGTCTAATAAATTACCAAGAAAGGTCAATTCTACATCTGCAATTTCTCTTGTATTCATTCCTCCTTTCTGTTAACACTATCACTATCTTGGCCTCGACCCTTATTTCTAATAGTTTGGACAACTGTAACAGCTTCCTAATTGTTCTTCCCACCTCTGACCTTCAACTTTCCCAATCTATTCTGCTCACTGCTTTGACAAAGTTCTTTAAATCAAATGTCTTATATCACTCCCTGAATTCATAACCTCCTATGATTTCTACTTTTGTTCTTGACATTCCTAGTTGCTGACCATCTGATCTGAAGTGGCCATGTCAGGTCTATTACATTCCTTCCACTGCACACCAAAGCCAAGTTCAGCAGTTGACAGCACAGAGCCTTTATCGATTTTCCTGTCACTTTGTCCTCGCTCATGATAGTCCTTCCATTAGTAGTGCCTTTTGTCCCATTACTACTTGTGAAAATTTATCATTTATTAGGGGTCAGTCCTGTGTGAAACCTAACCTCAGAATATTTTTTCTTTGCATAAGGTTTACTACCACTTCATTGTCTTTTATATTCTTAGCAGTTTTCATTTTAGTGTAGTTATTTTGTACATATTTGATGCCTTCTTGTAGAGCTTAAGTTTCAAGAATTACAGCAAGAATTAGTTTTGTTCACACAGCTTGAGCCCCACCAGGATGTAGCTCAAAATTATGAAAATACTAGATGTTCAATAAAGGTTCATTGTATTGGACTGAATGCAGAAATGCAAAATTAAGATCCTCTCTTCAGAGGCAAAATCAAAAGGACAGAAATACCTTTAAATGTGTTATTTATTATTTCTTTATACTATTTTAATTTGAAAGTATTAGTTACATAATTATTCATCATTTAAATCATTCCAATAGATAGTATTCTCATCAAGCACAATGAAATGTGTGATTTGACATTTAATTATATTAGAATGTTTAGCAAATATTTCATTCGTCCTTATATTTACTTTATTTTGATTTTCATGTAGTCACTAAAATTTGGAAACATAGAAGAATTACACAAACTGGTGACTTAAAAATCAACTTGGGCATCTAAAGATGTGTCAGTTTGGTGGCTAACCAGCTGTGCTAATGGCCTCATTTTGCTATTTCTCCTTTTTGACTCTTTATACATATGAAAAGTATATTTCATTTTAATTAAAATATTTTTATTTAGCCATTTTATTTTCTGTAGGGCGTGTGCACTTGCTGGAGAGACAGAGACAGACAGACAGTGAGAAATAACCCCCCTGGGAGGAATGACCATGCACAATCCCTTCTCCTCCACTCTCGTCTTGGAATCTTTGGCACACACAAACATGCACCCATCATGAGTTTTAAATCCTGAGTCTGGGACTCCAACCGTGGTCGGCCATGTGGGAGTCCAGCAATGTAACAATTATGCCATCTGCTGGTCCCAGAAATATACTTTAAATATATATCTATATCTATATCTATCTGTATCTATATCATCTACCTATATCTATATCTATACACACACACACACTTTAAATATCATCATATATGTATATATATATGATACTGGTAGAGTAAATCAATATCAGTTGCTAGGTAAGGGTGTAAGCAGCTAGGAATGGGATAGTGAATAATCAGGATCATCAAAGGAGCTGTACATGGGCCAGGGAGGGCTGCCTATGGTCAGTTCCCTTTTAGAAGCAGCTGAAAGGACTCAGAGCATAGACAAGAGCCAGCTGTTAGAATTTGAATTATTGCTCCATCCCTCAGGAGCTGTGTGACTTTGGGCCAACTGTTTATTCTGCATCTCATTTGTACCCTCATCTGTAAAAGGAGAATAATAACATCACCTACCATGTAGAAGTGAGTGTATGAGGATTAGTTGAGCATTTAGTAAGTGCTATATAGACAGGTCGCTACTATCAAAGGTGTGCATTTTGCTATAAATTTCCCTTGTTGGCTTAAATATTAAATGCATTTATTGTTTTTATTAGCTCAGTGACATTTATTTCAGTTTTTGATCTGAGTCATGCTTTTTCTGCTCTCAAGCTTTATGGGGAACACAAGAATCAATAGGGATTATTTCAACCAAATTTAGAGCTTATCTAAGAGAACTTCAAGGGTTAGGAGACCAAACAAAATAAGAAAAGAGGATTTAAAAGAAGAAATTAGATTTCAAAGTTTAAGAGCTTAAATGGGAGCATAAAGGCATGGAACATGGACTTTAGATAGAAGATGGAAAAGCAGTGCTACTCTGCTTAGTCAGTGACCCTGGACCCCATTAGTTGTAAATGCTTAATCATATCTTTATTGTTCTTACCAATAATGAAAAAATTGATAGTTTGTTGTTGTTGTTTTTGGCTATAAATATTAAGGAACCAGTGGGTGGTATGGTGGTTAAGATGCTGAACATTCCCACGTGGACAACCATGGTTTGAGTCCCAGACCTGGTGGCTTGCTTTCTCTTTCTCTCTCTCTTTCTCTGTATCTCTGGTCAAATTAAAAATAAATGAATTAATAAATAAAGTTAAATAAATAATTATTTTAAAAATGTGATTCGTGATTTCCTTTCACAGGTATAAATAACAACTTGAAATATAGATGAGTAGTGATAATATTAAAAAATGCGGGAAAAATATAGTCCTATATAGATATCAAATATAAGCAACATCTACCATGAAAATCAGTATTGCTAAAAGAGGAGTTAAATTTCAGCTGCTATAATCAGCTACAAAATATAAAATCTGGGAACTTTTATGAGAGAACTGTAGACAAATCTGAAGAACAAGAAATTATTATGGTTCAAATACTTTCCTTTCCACTTAATTATTATTACTTTCACAACATTGAAGATTCCTTAAAATATTATTTTTTCCCTTAGTTAAGAAATTTAAGCCTGGAGCACACTTGCACACTTTAACAACTTTAGGAGCTTATGGTATCTATAATCTATGTCTGTATCTGTATATATCTAGATCTGTATATATCTTCTATGATCTCTACCATCAGCTATATTTCAAACCCTACTTCAGGTAATTGTCCAATATTTATTTTTCCTTCCCCTTCCTTATCTATTTTTCATCTTGGTATACTACAGTTGGTTTATAAGCATCCCAAATCATTTTTTTTTTTTTTTTTTTTTTTTGCTATAGGGCGTGTGTGCTCTCCAGAAAGACAGAGAGACAGAAAGCGAGAAATCACCCCCCCAGGGGGGATGGCCACACTGCAATCCCTTCTCCATTCTCCTCTCAGGATCTTGGGCATGCACTCACACGCACCTGGCGTGAGTTTAAGCCACTGGGTCCCGGACTCGAACCACAGTCGACTACGTGGGAGTCCAGCGACATAGCCATTACGCTAACTGCTGGTCCCCCCAAATCATTTTTAAGAGGAGGTAGAAGATCAAATAAATATGAATGTATAGAAAGTATACATGGAGTTCCAATAATCATTTGCCTTATTGATCTTCAGTACTTTGAACATGAATAGCCATGTTGGATTTGACAAGCACAGTAGTGCTTTTCATAGAATCATAGCAGAAATTTCAGTTTCTGGTAGAAAAATAGCACTAATAGATCACTGAAAGATAAACTCCTTTTTGAAAAAGAGTTTTTATTCTATTGAATTATGTTTTATTATTTCTAAAGATATTCAAGAGTGGTTAAAATCTTGGTCAACTTTCTATTTTAAACCATCTGAAATTTTATGTTGATATTTATCACAAAGTTTATTGATTGGGACCAGCAGTTGGTGTAATAACTAAAACTCACGCCAGGTGCGTGTGTGTGCATGCCCAAGATCCTCTCAAAAAAAAAAGTTTATTGATTTATTTTTGACTTATTCTTGAAGAATGATGAAGCCTTTTAGATAGTAGTTAATAATTATTAAGGACTTTTTTATTTTCAAATAAATAACATTTCTTTTAATTTCAGTATCTTCAGTTTTCATTAACTTCTGTACATTAATATGCTCCAACAAGATTCTTGGATTTTTTTTTTTTTGAGAGGTTTTTGCTATAGGGCGCGTGCGCTCGCCAGACAGACAGAGAGAGACAGAGAGATAGAAAGCAGGAAATCACCCCCCAGGGGGGTTGGCCACGCTGCAATCCCTTCTCCTCCATTCTCCTCGCGGGATCTTGGGCACGTACGCACATGCACCCGGCGTGAGTTCAAGCCACCGGGTCCGGGACTCGAACCGCGGTCGACTACGTGGGAGTCCAGCGACATAGCCATTACGCTAACTGCTGGTCCCTGGATTTTATTTTTAATGTCATGCCATAGAGCTAGAGCTTGCCAAAAATCACAATTATCTTGGCAGTGTTGTTCAATCAATAATTTAAATTCTTGTCATGTAGGATACCCTTTTTTAAAATGACTAAAAGTCATAGAAACTTTTATGTTTTATTGAAGTCTATAGATATTCTTCTAGCATATTTTATGCATAGTAATTCTATATGATTAGAATAGTCTGCAGACTTCATTCAGTTTCCTATTTCTACACAGATAGATACTGGTTTCGATCTTTTAGTTACTTTTTTACTTCTACTTTAATCACAGTACACTAAGCTATTAATACTAAAAAACAGATTCAATATTAAATTCAGAAATTAAACCACTACAGGAGACAGATATCTGTCACAATTTTGTAAGCACAGATGGAGGAGCATCTTATTTTCACTAGTCTTTCTGTGTCATTATATGTCAAGGACTTTAGAGAAGTCACTGTATCATTCTTATTTTGTGTTAGAATTTTTTTAAAGAAAAAGGTACTATATGGCTTGGAAAATTTTATTTACATGGTGTGTAAGGTAGGTTAGTATGTAACATTTTTGGATGAGAGCAATTCAGTATTTTGAATAAAAATGCCTTAGAGTAAGAACAGAAGAACTGAGAAGGAAATGGCTTACACTATAGTATTTTAAAAGCAACAGTGGAAACAGATGTTACCTTGTGAGTTGTCTTAGTCCTGATAGCTATCTGTGATGTACTGTGCTCATTTTCGGAGTTGTCTTTTCAGTTGCCCGCTTATCAAGAACTGTAAATAAAAGGAGGAGATAAACCTTGTATGTGCCAGAGTCTCATTTTTCTCAATCAAACTATACTTCACAGTGAATCAAACACACTAACTACTTTCTAGTGAGAAGTACACACCATGGTCTTATATTTTTATCTCTGTCCATAATCCCTTTAATCTTGAAAGGAGTGTGAAAAGAAAAGATGATGGTTGTAAAATGGTCTAGATGAACTCAGAAGACATATTTTAATACTAAAATGTCAATGAAAAGAACAGGCTATCAGGGAAAAACTAAAGATTGTCTCTACATTGGCAGTTGAGTTTTAAGAGATTCAGGTGCATATCTCGTTAGTAAATCAAGAATAACAGCACAGTATCAGACTCTCAGAAGTATCCTTGCTTTGATTTTGATCTAATTCTCAATGACACTCCAAAGCTTCAGTTCATTTTATCCTGGATTTCCCTTTTTAGAAGTAAAACAATAGGGAGTCATAGGTATAGGGCTATAAATTACATCTGGGGGGCTAGTAGGTGGTGTGTGATTAAGGTGCTAGACTACCACATGTCAGGGTTTGAGTCCAGATGTGGTGACTTGTTTTATCACTTTCCCTCTCTTTCTCTCTGTCTCTATGGTGAAGTTGGAGAGTAATGATAATAAAAAAAATAAATAACTTAAAAACATTATGTAACTATACACACATGTATGTGTATATGTATTTGTGTGTGTATGTAAGCCATGTGGCCCTGAAAAGTCACATGGCCCTGAAATTGCTTTGTGTGGGTGATATGTTAGGAAGATAGACCGAATCCTATACCGAGCAAAAAAAAAAAAAAAAAATAATTCTAACATTAACTAATCAACAGAGAAAGGATGCCATCTCTTTTCCTTTCTTTCTTTTCTTTATTTTATTTTATTTTTTTTGCCATGGAGCGTGTGCGCTTTCCAGAAAGAGAAAGACAGAGACAGAAAGCAGGAAATCACCCCCCAGGTGAGATAGCCATGCTGCAATCCCTTCTCCTCGATTCTCCTCTCAGGATCCTGGGCACGGACATACACCCACCTGGCATGAGTTTAAACCACAGGGTCTGGGACTCAACCTTGGTTGACTACATGGGAGTCCAGCGACCTAACCATTGCACCATCTCTTTTCTTTAAACTTGGGGAGCTAGAAGGAAATATTTCTGGAAAGAACTTATTTTTAGTAAGTGTGTGTGATAGTTTTTGCCTGTGGTTTTCAAAGTATGGTTTCTGAACTAATATCGCCTGGAGAATTGATAATTATGCAAATTATTAGGCCTTGCTTAGAGTTAATAGGTCAGAAATGTTGGTATAAGTTCTAGCCATATCCACTTTGTTTGGCTGTTCTGGTGATTCTAGTGCATTATAAAATTTGAAAGCATATGTTTAGAGCACGGATTTACCTAGCAAATATTGCTTTAAAGTCATCAGTGAAGTCAGTCCTTGTATTTTTTTAAATTTAGTGATTTTATTTATATTTTGTAAATCATCAGCAACATTTTGATAAGTAGTATTGCCACTATTAAGTCTGAATTTGGTACAATTTTTATTTTAATTTTCTTAAAATAATTCACTATTATAAAAACATTGGAAGACCCATATATGATATTGTTTTCCTCTTAAAATTTATATATATACATATTTATTTTGGAGAGGTTTTTGCTATGGAGCGCGTGCGCTCGCCAGAAAGACAGAGAGAGACAGAAAGTGAGAAATCACCCCCCAGGGGGGATGGCCGCACCACAATCCCTCTTCCTCCATTCTCCTCTCGAGATCTTGGGCATGCACGCACACGCACCCGGTGTGAGTTCAAGCCACCAGATCTGAGACTTGAATCGTGGTCTGCTACATGGGATTTCAGCGACATAACCATTACTCTAACTGCTGGTCCCAAAATTTATATTTTTTTGAATAATTATTTTATCTGACCTTGTTTGTTTGTTTATTTATTTATTTACTTATTTATTTTTGGAGAGGTTTTTGCTATAGGATGCGTGCGCTTGCCAGACAGACAGAGAGAGATAGAGAGACAGAAAGCGAAAAATCACCCCCCCCAGGGGGGATGGCCATGTCACAATCCTTTCTCCTTCATTCTCCTCTTGGGACCTTGGGCATGCATGCACACGTGCCCGGCGTGAGTTTTAAGCCACTGGGTCTGGGATGTGAACTGCGGTCAACTACAAGGGAGTCCAGTGACATAGCCATTACGCTAACTGCTGGTCCCTATTTATTTGTTTTTAATATGATCAGAGAGAGACATGAGAGAGACAGAGAGAGGGAAAGCGAGAAAGCAAGCAGCCAGATCCAAGACTTGAACTGTGGTCGGCCATGTGAGAGTCCAGTGCCCTTAACCACCATGCCACCTGCTGGCCCTTAAAATTTATATGTATATTTTTAAAAAGATTATTTCTTCCATGAGAGAAAGATTGAGAGATAAAGAGAGAAAGGGAATGAGAGACATTCATTCCTAATCGGATGTTTATGCTGTGGTCCATCTCTAGGTTCAGCCATTCTAGATCATGGGCATACATCCTTGCGATTGCTGTATGTACAGGGAGGACCTGAGATGCAAAATCAGGACTCTCTCATATAGGTCCAGCATCATAGAGCATCATGTTGCTGCTGCACCATGGAAGCCCTAAAGTTTATTCTTTATTTTATTTCTTTTATAAGAAAGACAAGTACTCCCAACAGGGTCTCACCCTGTTATTCCTTCCAGCCTTCCCAGCCATCCAGGATAATGGGTAGATGCTTGCTCTTAGCATGTGCAGGTTGACTGGGAAACTGAACCTGTGATCTTCCATATGGGTCCAACACCACTTATTCAGTGTGTTACTGCTGTGTCACTAAGCCAGCCCAATTTATATGCATTTTTAAATGAGCATGTGAATTAGACTCTTTGATTAAAATCTTAATAAGTTAATAGAATGTAGATTTTAGAATCATCCCATGTGTATTATGTTGTTCTTAACTGAATACAATCGCTTTTTTAATAATACATTAATAGATTCATTAACTATTATTTACAAAACAGAAAATTTTGTCTGTGTAGTTATGTGGACAAATCGAAATGAAAATCAAACGATGCCAAAGGAATGTGATTGACTATATCAATGGCTGGTGCTTTGAATGATTAATGTATTGATCTTTGAAAAACAGTGGTTGCCTCTGACATACCATATGCAATAAAGTTATTCATATGTAAAATATACATAGGCATGTCACTTAATGAATGAGATATGTTGTAAGAAATGGTCATTGGGTGATTTTGTACTTGTGAGAACATTGGAACATCATAGAATTCCACCCTTGTAGTCCTTAGTCAGTTTTGTTGTCATTTCCAGGTTAGTCACTCAACGTGGTCTCCAACATTAGCCATGAATTTTGCTTGCTTAGGAGCTGTGTTTAACAAGACAACACAAGGTTAAATAAGGCACAAGAGAAAATGATGCAATCAAGAGGGATGGTAAACTAAAGATGTATAAAGTTACTGCTTGCCTAACACAACTCACTGTTTAGTCATAAACTTTATATATCTATATATATAGAAGTAAAAAGAGTACACTCTAAGACTGTGATAAAATGTATAGTCTGATAAATACATGAGCCAGTGACACAGTCATTTATTATCGTTATCAAGTATTATGTACTGTATATGACTGTAAGTGCTATAGTTTTATACAACTGACAATGCAGTAGACTCGTTTACACCGGCATCAGCACAAATATGTGAATAATTTGTTGAGCTATGATGTTAGAATTGCCACAGTTTTACTAGGCAATAGGCATTTTTCAGCACCATTATAATTTTTTTTTTTTAATTTGCTAGAGAGTATGTGTGCTCACTAGAGTGGAGAGAGAGAGGGAAAATGAGAAAACACCCCTCACAGGACATGGTCATGCTACAATCTCTTCTCTGTCATGTCTTCATCCTTTTTGGACTTTTGAGTATGCATACGCATCCACCCAGTGGATTTTTTAAGCTGCTGTGTCTGGGACTCAAACTATGTGATAGGTCATTGGGATCCATCTACTTTAACCGCCAAGCCATGGATGACCTGTTCATTAAAATATCCTGGTACCAACACAGAATATGCAGTCTGTTGTTGAGCGAAATACCATTATGTGGCATTTCTCTGTGTGTGTGTGTGTGCACGCATGCATGCGCGTATGCATGCGTGCATGTGTTCTTCAGAAAGTTTGTGGAAAATGTGTATTATGACAAAACCACGTCAGGATTTGAACATTTTTACACCAAAATGGTCTTACATTGTGATTCAATTTTCCAAAAACCTTTTGAAGACCATTGTATATATGGGAGAGTATGTATGTAATGTCCACTGAGTTTCTGCAATAGGATGGGATGTTGGAATGTATTATTAAATAGTGAAGAACGTATATCCAGAAGGATTACTTGAAGAAATATCTAAAGAAATAAATGGGATGAGGCATGTGGTTGACATCTGGGAAAAGAGCAGTCTGGGCAGAGGGAACAGTAAGTATGCAAAGTTGCTGAGCAGAATCATGCCTGGCCTATTCCAAAGTCATTAAGAAACTGTTATGGCTAAAGCAAAGATAGTAGCAGAGGACAGGAAAAAAAAAAAAAAAAAGAAAAACAGTATATTTTTGTACTCTATTAGGGCAGAAATTATTATGCCTTTACCATGGCAAAGTATAGGTAGTGTGAAGTGTACAGATTAAGGAATATTTTAAATTAATATCTAGTAGGGTCAGTTGGCAGATTGATTTAGGTCAAAAAAAAAAAAAGTGTCGAATGTGATTCTGAGTTGTTTTGACCAAGTAGGTGGTTGAAGTTGTTCTTACTGAGATGTAGAAGAATGTTAGGAGAAGCAGTTTTAGGGAGGATTCTGTGATCTCAGTCTGGGATGTTTGCTAAATTTGGGATTTGGGATGCTTTATAGGCAAGTAGATATGTCAAGTAGAAAATCTGAACTACAGGTCCAGAGTTTAAAGCCAAGGTATCTAATGAAGCTATAGATGTGAAAACAATTAATTAAAGATGGTTTTTAAAAATGCGGTGTTGCCTGAGATCACCTAGGGAGTCATTACTCAAAGAGAGGATGAACATGAAATGCTTAGATGTTAGGGAGATGCAGGAACAGAGGAGCTTAACAACTGGCTGCAGATACGAGGTGAATCAAATAATAAGAGTGCTAAGGAGAGAATCTTAGGTTCAGCAACATGGAGGCCTTTGGTGAGAATAAAATGAAAACCTAATTGGGGCAAGTTTGTGAAAGAGGATGAGGAGGTAGCAAATACTAATATTTATTTCAAGGATTTTTTTTTTTTAAAGCGAGCAGATTAAAGACTGTAACTAGATGGGGATGAAGGTGGGGTCAGCAGGTGGTATGGTCGTTAAGGCACAGGATTCCACATGGCTAACTCCATGGTTTGAATCCTGAACTCAGTGACTTGAAAAACATGGCCATGCTCAAAACACAAAGAGGATAATGGAGGAGAATAGATTGTAGAATGTCCATTTCCCCTGGTGTGTGGGGCAATTTTTCACTTTCCCTGTTTTTGTTTCTCTCTGTCGTTTTCTTTCTGATGAGTGCGCATACCCTATGGGAAAAATCTAAAATAACTTTTTTTTTTCAGGAGAGCACATTTGCTTACTGAAGAGAGATAGACAGACAGAGAGAGAGAGAGAGAGAGAGAGAGGAGAAAGCACCACCACGGGGTATGGTCACACTAAAATCCCTTCTCCTTCATTTCTTACTCCTTTTTGGGGATTTTGGGCATGTACACACACACATACACACACACACACACACACACACACACACACACACACACGCACACCTGGTATATTTGTCAAGCTGGCCGGTCAGGGATTGAACACTTGGTTGACCATATGGAATCCAGCTGCTCTACCCACCAGGCCATAAGCTGGCCCCTGTTTTCATTTTCTCATATGGTAAAAGTATTGTTCATGGACAAGAGAAATTTAGTTTAAAGGAAATATTTGTGTTTATATGAATAAAAAGGAAAATTGCCAGGATGTGATGTCATTCTTTTATCTAAAGGGATGAAATCTAGTATACAAGTGATGAGACTGGCTTTAGGTAGGAGTACAAATAGCTTATCTATGAAGAATGAAATAAGAGTAAGTGTGAGAAGATGGGGATAGTCCTGCTAGTGATTAATACTTAGAGGAGCTTCTCTTCTTGCTTGTGCGATTCATTGAAATTGGAAGCAAGTCATGATCCGAAATAAGGATAAAGGAAGAGATACTAGAAGTTTGAAATGAGAAGATAGAAAGTAGCAGTAGATTCATTATTGCACAAGGGTCCACCTAAGGATGATCAGCCAGCATTGTGTATTTTTCTCCCCTCAGTCTGACTACATGGTACAAATATGTGTGAAGTAGACAGTGAGCTAGGTTTAACCAGAGTTGACATTTAGACTGGCATGGAGACTTTAGAATATATGTGGGGAATTTTCATAATGAAGACATATGGAACCTCATCTGGATAATGTGGAAAATGAGGATAATGGAAGTTTGCATAATGACTTTATTATAAATCACAGAGGGGATTATAAAATGTGTTTAAAGTGGGGCCAGCAGGTGACATAATGGTTAAAGCACTGGATTCCCACTGGCTGACAGTGGTTTGAATCCTGGACTTGGCAGCCTGAAATTCATGGCAAGCATGTGTGCATGCCAGAATCTCAGGAGGAGAGGGGAGAAGAAGAAATTGTGGCATGGCCATCCCCCTCAGGGGTGATTTCTTGCTTTCTGTCTCTCTGATGAACATCTGTGCCATATAGCAAAAATCCCTTAAAAAAAAAAAAAAAAAGAGCAGTGTTTGGAGTTGGAGTAGTAGAGGGACATAGACACATTAGAATTATGGACAGAAAATTGATGATTGAGATTAAGGGATAAGAAAATGTTAATGTCAATGTCTAGAGTGTAACATGGAAGTAAGACTAACTGTGATAGTTATGTTTGCATACTTTCTTGATGTTTATTTGTATCACAAACCATAATACTGAATTCCAAATAGGTTTTACCTTTAAAAAGTATTATATTTTTAACCAATTTTAGGTAACATACAACAGATTGAACCATTTGATTCTGTCCTGGAGACATTTGGAGAATTAACCCAAAAACTAATTCCAAATAATCTTGCACTTCTATTGTTTTGCCAGATGTTTGTACTCAGAAAGTAAATGAAATGCCAAAGATGTTTACATAATGAAACCTGAATTACGGAGTTCTACTTCCCAAGAGTTAAGTCATATTAATTCTGAGACTATTAAGTTATTTTTTGGAACCATGTCTAAGGCCAAGTCCTTTTTGTACTGACATGTATTACTGCTTCAGATCAAAATAGTTACTCATTTTTAGAAATTATTGGCTCAAAAAATGTTTAAGGATGCAAAACAAACAAACAAACAAAGAAACAAAAAAAAAAACCCAAAATTTAATTGAAAATAAATACAGACTCAATTTTAGGAAAAAAAAAAAAACGAAAGAAAAATTATTGGCTCCTTGGAAAAGTCACATTGCATTTTTGCATAGAAAAACAGAAAAATATGTTATAACTTTTCCAACAACCCAATATATCTCAATTATCACCTATTGATGTTTTGCCCCTGACTGTTCCATCACACCAATTTTAAAGCCAATAAAAAAGTTTATTTTCACACAGATGTAACTCATTAGGACTTTTAGAATTTCTTGTACTTTTTAAAGTAGTTACTTATGTAAAGTTGTATAACCTTATTTTCCAGATTGTGAGGTTAAGATACTTGCTTGTGAGCCAGAGTTTGAGAAGGCATTCAATTCTCCTGAGCCTCAATTAGTAATGCATTTAAACTATGATCTACTCACTGATTTCCTCAAAGATCCATTTTTTTTTTTTTTTTGGAGAGATTTTCACTGTAGGGCGCGTGCGCTCGCCAGACAGACAGAGAGAGACATAGAGACAGAAAGCGAGAAATCACCCCCCCCAGGGGGGATGGTCACGCCGCAATCCCTTCTCCTCCATTCTCCTCTCGGGATCTTGGGCACGCACGCACACGCGCCCGGTGTGAGTTTTAAGCCACTGGGTCCAGGACACGAACTGCGGTCGACTACGTGGGAGTCCAGCGACATAGCCATTACGCTAACTGCTGGTTCCCTAAAAGATCCATTTTTGAATTGACTTAGGCCATAGTAGCATTTGGCCTGGAAATTAAATTTCATGTCTGTATTTTCTTTAATCCAGTAAAACAGTAAAATGATAATGGAACTCAGTCTCAATAATAATTCATGTGTGAGAATTACTCAATGAGGTATGTCAGTAGCATCCTGGGTGGTATAATTTTTCTAAGTTAAGGATGACAAATGTGAAAATCAAGACCTATCTTCCAAAAACTCCATGGCTTCAAATCTAGAGAATTTATCAGACTCATTACTCTTTTCTACGGAACCTAGCCTCAGCCTCAGAGTCTATCTCCTGACAGCATTCTAAACAACCAATACTAGTAAGCAAACATTGACATACAAGAAGAAGATGATTTTCTTTTCAGGTTCTGGGAATTACATATTTGAAAGAATTAAGGTAATATCTCCAAATGCCCTCTTGTAGCTGAAGAAGAGTATGGGCACTAAAAATATCTTGGCTGAACAAACATAAATCCATGATTAAGTTAGACAGGAGATACTGCCATTTATTAGGCATGAAATATGGGAAATGCAAAGATAATTAATACATAATGTTAATAAAATGGACCTACATCTTTCCTCAGGGGCCACAGTTTTTTATAAGATGATGGGCAAATAGGGGTTTGGACAAATACTGAACATTTAAATAACAATTACAAATAGTGGTCACTTCTGTAAAGAGATATAGTATGTTATGAGTAAAACAGAGAAACTTTATTTCTGTAGTAGAGTCAGAGAAGACCTCAATGTAGAAGTGGCATTAAAACTGAGAACTTCAGGATGAATAGTTATTAACCACAGCAAGATGACAGTGACTCCTGTGGGCTCTTGTGTATGTAGCTGGGGTTTATGGGTGTGAATGAAAGGAGTGAACATTCCTTCATAGAGCCTCAGAAAGGAACATGCTTGTCACATTTTAGAAATAGAAGGCAGGCCCCTATGTGGAAAAACTCCAAGTAAAGCAAAAGTCTGTACAGGACTGCTAATGGTCTACTTATGAAGCAAACTCAAATGTGGCATGATTTTAAATTGTCAGTGGAGTATGATGCATTGTTTGACCTTTATGTTGCTTAATTAGTACATGTGGAACGTCAATCACAGTCCACTGATGGTGTTGTGAAGATATTAGTAATACCTATTTGGTTGATACCTAAATATACTCAAATATAAAAGCATAAATTAAATAGTCAAGGTTGTTATGGACTGAATTGTCCTTCCAAATTCAAATGGTGAATTCTTGTCTTCCACAGTGACTATATTTCAAGAAAGGGCCTTATGAGAGGTACTTAATGTTGCGGTCATAAAGGTGGATCCTAATTTGATAGAATTGATGCCCTTGCAAGGACAAATATGGACACTAGAGGTCTTTCTCTGCATAAGCGTTGAAAGGGGAACATTCCTACATTGTTGGTGAGAATGTAAATTGGTCCAGCCACTGTGGAGAACAATATGAAGGTTCCTCAAAGACTTTCAAATAGAACTACCATATGATCTAGCAATCCCACTCCTGGGTATCTACCCAAAGGACAGGAGAATGCTCAGTTGGAAAAGCGCTTGCACAACTATATTTATTGCAGCATTATTCATGATTGCTAAGACATGGAACCAACCCAAATGTCTACAAATAGATGAATGAATTGAAAAAGTGTGGCACATATACTCCATGGAGTATTATTCAGCCATTAAAAAAAACAAGGCCCTGGAATTTGATAGAAAGTGGATGAATATGGAAGATTTGTTGCTGAGTGAAGCAAGTCAGGTGTGAAAGAGAAACATTGGATGCCTCCACTTAACATATACCAACTGTCCGCACTCTATGGTAGAGACTGAAAGACTAGAGGACATGAGAGCATTAAAAATTGTTGTGGACACTGGAGACAAAGTGGAAGGAGAGTGTGGGAGGGGAAGCGCATAGGAAAGGAAATTTGGGGAAAACGTAGAGAGGTGTAAGACATTTGTGGGATACAGATATGATTTATTAACTGTTGATGATGGTGTGTATAGTATTATCAACTGGGCTGGACTGAGATGTATATCATGCTGGGTAAAGTCTTTTTACAGTCTAAATGATGCATACCGATTGGATGTATAAATAATAAATAAATAAATGGATAAATAAATAAATAAATAAATAAATGGAAAAGAAAAAAAAAAAGAAAGTGATTGTATGTCCCCATTCAATATATACTGATTATCTGCACTCTATGGCAGAAATTGAAAGTTTGTAGGGTATACTAGCAGGGAGGGCAATGGTAGATACTAGAGATTGTAAGGATAAGGGTAATATGAGGGTGAATAATAGAGGGAGAAGTGAGGAAGGGTGGAAAACAGTGGAAGAAAAGAAAAAAAAGTACATTTAATTAACGAAAAAATAAAAAGCGATTTTGCTGCTTCTGAAAAAAAAAAAAAGAAAAAAAAAAAAAGCCATGTAAAGCCACAGTGAGAAGATGCCTGTTTGCAAACTAGGAAGAGACCCACCCAGAAACCAAATTTTTTAGCACCTTGAACATGGACCTCTAGCCACCAAAAATGAAATGTCTGTTGTTTGAGCCACCCAATCTGTGGTATTTCATTATGGTGGCCCCAACAGAATAAAGAAAAAAATATTTATTGAAATCACAATTTTGAGAGTTAGTTTTCACAGTCAAAATTACATTTCCATTAAATGATATGTTTTTACATGTCTTATGCTTTACTAAACTTGTCTAGTTCTCTACAGAGTAATAATTGGGATAAGAAGACTGATAACAGCTTTGAAGAGTTTAATAGATAAACAACTTTTTTTTATGCATCTCGAGTAAGCTACATTCTGTCTCCATGATGATTGTTATAAAATTACCATTTTTAAAACATTAACTTAACCTTTAATTAACTCATTAATAAAAATAGAAGTTAATTGACATAGCTCCTTATTTTCCTAATACCAAATTCAAACCTTCCTACAGAAAGAAAATATGAAAAAAAAATCTACAACTGAAAGCAAATACTGAAAATGTTTTTTAAAAATTAAAAGATTGGAGAAACTAGAGCATGTTGAGTATTCTAGTTAAAAACCACAAGAACCAGTAAAAAATAGAGGATGATGCAGAAAGAAAGGAATAACTGATAAAGTATAGTTCTAGAGAGGTAGGAGAGAATGAAATACATTGGTACATGTGAAAAGAGAATGGACATAGCTCCCATTATTTCAGGAGAAGAAGGAGAACAAGGGTCCAAATGTTACAGAAGTCATATTTTGTTTTTTCAGAGGTAGAAATGACATTTCTTGCATTAGAAGTGATCATTCAAGGTTTTCTCTTTCATATTAACAATACAGATCTTTGATATTTAATTGAAATGAATAAATCTATTTACTTTGTAGAGAAAAATATATAAAATACATACCAGTAAAAATATGTAATAAAAATATGACTTCTGTAACATTTGGACTATCTAAAACAACTTCTGCAGTCTTCCTCCATGTTGCCACACATTTAGACAAGAACTCAGGTGAGCACTCAGCAAAATTAAATATTACCTTGTGGCAGCTGCAGCAGAATGACAGAACACAATGCTGCACAATGCTGAGGCCACATGGGAAAGTCCTGGGCTCTAGTCCCATGGTCTCCTTGTGCAGGTTGAGTATGCATGCTCTGGTTGGCCAGGGCTTGGGTATAGAATAGTAGTGTGAGGACTCTGCTGGGGGTGCCTGTCTGTGTCTCTGTCTGTCTGTCTCCCCTTGTCATGGAATATATAAATATAAAACATTAATGTTTTACAAGAAAATAATACTCAGGGTGTTCACATTTTTGGTAACTGACATATTTTCTTTTAAACAATATATAGAATACTTGTTCCTTACGTTCTTGTTAGGTTTCCAGTGATGGCTTCTTCACCATTTATCCCCTATCAAACCCTAGACTAGAAGATATGTCAAGGATTTTTTTTTTTTTCTATAGGGTGTGTGCGCTTGCCAGAAAGAGAGAGACAGAGAGACAGCAAAAAAATCACCCC
>NW_006209642.1:1846945-1863640 GCF_000334495.1 Tupaia belangeri chinensis
GGTGTGAGTTTTAAGCCACTGGGTCCAGGGCATGAACTATAGTGGTCGACTTACATGGGAGTCCAGTGACACAGCCACTATGCCAAATGCTGGTCCTTTTTTTTTTTTTTTTTTTTTTTAAGAGTGTTTTTTTTCTATAGGGTGCAGGCACTTGCCATAGAGACAGAGACAGATAGCAATAAATCACTCCCCAGGGGGATGGCTATACCACAATCCCTTCTCCTCCATTTTCCTCTAGGGACGTTGGGCACGCATGTACATGTGCCCGGTGTGAGTTTAAACCACCAGGTCTGGAATTTGAACTGCGGTTGACTACATGTGAGTCCAGCGTCGTAGCCATTACACCATCTGCTGATCCCAGATGTGTCAAGTTTTAATTATTCTTGAATTAAGAAAGGATTCATGCCTAGACCCTTTGCCTCCCCAGTTATTCCAGACCTCCCTCATAGAAGTGCTTCATTAAAAATACTTTTTTAAATGTTTAGTAAAACTTATATTCATACAATGTAACACTTCTTTTTCTATTTTTTGAAAATTTATTGAACCCTTGAGAATTTTCCTCTATAACAGGAATTAAGACTCCCCTCCTCAATGGTTATTGTTAAGTAACCAACATGTCTTCTTTTCACTCTCCCTAATAAAAGTATCAGAATGTAGTTCTGATAGCCAACTGAATGTAGTTCTGTAGCCAACTGAACCAATTATTTCTTCAAGTTTTAATTTTTAGTTCTTTAGGTTTTTAATTTTTGCCTTGTATTGTTTCCCGTGTTATTATACATGGGTCATCGCCCGATGCTTTTAAGAATGAGGTAGACCATCAATAAACTCATTTTAACCCTAAGCCAATACTTAGTTTATAAATATATTTTATTGAACTGTTATCTTCATTACTGGCATAAACTATTAATCACATGTATGGAAGAAGGAGATCATATTATAGTAAAATTATAGTAAAAGCTTTGTATAATATGTAACTTCCAAGTCTAAAGGCATATTTTGAAAAAATAATAAATTGTTTATAACAAGTTCAAAATAATCTGTGTGCAGTAATGTGGTCAAAGATTCTTTGTGCTTGTGCAGTAATTTATGTCACCTTGAATCATCCAGAGAGAGGACATTGAAATCTTGCTCATTTTACCCGCCTTTGTTTTTGACATAACTGGAAATGTGTATTTAGTTTTCTGTTGTAGTATATACAACAAAAGCTTATTTAGTGGGATATTTTAAGCTCAGATTGATTTAATACTAAAAGGTTATTCAGAATATAGATCAGGATATATAATATGTAATTTTAGCTTGCTTCTATATTTAATGATTTAACAGCTCTGAATTGTATTTAGCAGTGCCAGCCTTGGCTGCTACTTTATCACCTCCTGTTGATTCCCTTACTGATTCACGCTGATAAACCATGCCATGGAGAGTTCATGCAAATGTGATCTCTATCTTTTTCTGTATATATTTTCTTAAAAGGATGATAAATGTTAAATTTTGAAGATAGAATAGAATGAAAAGCAAATGGTTTGCTAACAACTGGGAAAAAATTGTTTTAATCAGCACATTGAAACAGGAGGTTCTGTTATCAGAGGTGGTTTAAAAATATCTTGAAAAAGTAAGGCAAGGCATGAAGTTAAGATTTATTATTTACAGTAAATTGTAGAGTAAAATAACAATGAAAAATATGCCTCATACATTGTAGTTAAATAAAAATCAGTAGGTAAGGGCTACCTAGGTAGCATGGTGGTTTGGGACTAGACTCCCAAATGACTGACCACGATTTAAGTCCCTTGACCTTGTGGCTTGCTTTCTCTCTCTCTCTCTCCCTGGTGAGTGTATGTAGCCTACATTAGATTGAGAGGAAAAAGAAATAATAAAATGAAATGAATAATTCTTAACAAAAAATCAGTATATATTTTATGTGATGATTGAATATCACATACTAGGTAATATCAAGAAACAACAGAATAATAAAAATTGATTAGTTAACTGATTTTCCTCCTATCCTCTGTTACTAATTAATTCCCCAAGTTGCAGTTCCTAAGTAAATAATTATAATAAATTATTTTAAAATAAATGCACTAAAAGATAAAATGTTTTTATCGTATGAGTATATTTGAAGATTTATGAGGTTTTCATTTTATGTATGTATAAAGCAGGCACAAAAAATATTTTTGTGCATTTTGGTCGACATGCTGATTAAATGCCATTCTATTTTTCAGTGAATAAATAATTAAAATACATGTTTAATTAATTATCATATACTTTTAACCTATTAAACATTGGTTTATTTGACTGGTTAAGTTACCTAGAAGTGTTATCAATGAGTAGTTGATAAATCAATTCCTTTTTGAGATAAGCCTCTGTACTTGACTCAGAGCTATAAACTGTATCTCCAATCTTATAGGTGCCACAAATATCTACTGATGGATAGTGAAACAGTCATTATTTCTACTAGAAAAACAACCACTTGTCTTTCTTTAAGAAAAAAAAAAGGGTATTGAATACTTTCATGTACAAGCACTTTGCAGGCATTACCTCACTTCACACACCAACTTTAGGTCCCACTTACTGCTGGGAAAAAAGGACTTCAAGAAGTTAAATAGCTTCCAAAGTCCCATGACTAATAAAAAGTGATGCTTGGACTGGAATTAAGGTTTAGCTGATTCTTTAGGGTATAATCTTCTCTTTGCTTGTGTCATCTTCCTTCTTCATATAAAAAGGAAAAAAGGCTATTCTCACACTGACATATTTGAAAGATACATCAACCAGATTCTTTTATGATGCCTCAAAAATCACAGATGTGAACACATTTTAAAATCTTTTCATGTGACTCACTTTTCCATTGAGAGTCATTGATAACTTTGCATATCTTTTTGCCTTAAAATAATCATGTTTTCCATTTTGATTTCAGTTGATAGATACTTGTGTACTAATTGAAATAAGGATCCAGTTTTGCAAAATCATTGTTTTTTTGTATAGAGTATATAGTAAAATAGTAAACCTAACAAATATGTGCCATTATCATGTGTCATTCAAAATTCAAATTTTTCATATATCTCAAACCTCTTACTTATTTAGCCAGAGGGGATGTGCACTCACCAGAGACAGAGACAGAGAAAGCCTCCTTACCCCGTCTTATACCACGGTCACACCACGATATTTTTTCCTCCATTTCTCCATCCCATCAGGATTTTGGGTATGCTGCATGGTATGTTTTTCAGGCCACCAAGAAAAAGACATGAACCATGTAGGATCTGATTCCTTACACACTGTGCTTAACTACTGCACTGTGGGGTCTGGCCCTCAAACCTCTAGTTTAGGAATAAAAATTAATTGGCTCTTTTCTATTCTCTTTATTGCCTTTAAAAGTACTTGCAGCTGGCTTCTACTTGTTGAATTATTTATTTGGTGGGAGGAGACAATTTTCCTCATACAAACATCAAACATGAATTTCAACCACCAGTGTGTGAAGCTGCAGTCACATTTGACCTATGTCACTCACATTAATCCATCCCATTCCTGATAACAGGAATTACCTGAGTTTGGATGATTTAACAATATAGAGGTTTATTCTACTCACAGTTGAGAGGTCTGAGGTCCAGGGGCCACATTTTAGGGGGTCTTAGGTTGCATCATAAGGTAAGACTGGACCAGAGTGACTGTGCCCAATCATGTGTGTCTCTTGGTCTCGGTCCTTCTTACAAACCTAGTAGGAGTCATTTACAGTGTTGAGGATTTCTGAGTTACCAAGTTCGTCTCTCATGATCACAAAAAATTACAAACAAGGACAAAAGAAGGAGGGGGCATCAAAGCTAAGTTTTTGAAAGAGAAAAGCTCCTACAGTGGGAAAGATCCCAAACATGACTAGCCATTCTGGGGCTCTTGTCAGGGGATTTTATTCAAGCTCAGAGGAACTTGGCCATGCTTTTCCTCATGGGAGTTACATGCTAGTCAGGTTACTCCTTTTAGAAAACGAGTTGTCAGTGATTGTGCTATCTTTGAAAGCTTTGGGCCTTAATGACCATTATTTAGGTTCTGGAATGTAGTAGGGTCATAGGAAAAGCTCTAATTGCCAACTGCTTGAACTCATGATGCCTGCTAGACTTTAAGTGAGCTGCAAGCAGTTCTTTGTATAAAAAGACTATGCATACAATCTCTAGTGGATGATTTTTAATGAAAACCAGACAGAGGTGATTCCATCTTGCAGCCTATACTGTAACTATATACGTGTGTCACCTATCTCCTACCTCAGTAGGGACCCCACTCTAGTCACTTAATCACTCCCAAAGGCTTCACCCTTTATTGTGAAGGTGTTAATACCTTCACAATAAAGTTCTGACACAATAATTTGGGGGTGATGCCCAAACCATAGCATCAGTGAAGGCTAAGATGTGGTTATTTGTGCCATAAGTTGTAAATTATTTTATGTAATGGATTTTTAGGTCACTTATTGCATGCTCTGAAGAGTAAACTTAAAAGCCATGGTTTCCCAGGGTCTCCCCTAGCATGAAACAAATGGCAACAAAGATGGACATCCATACCCCGTAATTAAGTTTAAACATTTTTACAAATATTTACAAGCATCAGTTTACGTGATTGGACCTAATAAAGTGCTCTGAAATGAAAGAAATAATATGGAAATAATTTTGAAAAGATTGGTTCAATTCTATTCAAGATATTACAGAATATTCTTCTTTTTTTAAGAGTTTTTTGCTATAGAGCATGTGTGCTCGCCAGAAAGACAGAGAGAGACAGAGAGATAGAAACTGAGAAATCACCCCCCGGGGGGATGGCCACACCGCAATCCCTTCTCTTCCATTCTCCTCTCGGGATCTTGAGCACGCATGCACAGTTGCCTGGCGTGAGTTTAAGCCACCAGGTCCGATATTCAAACCGTGGTCAACTACGTGGGAGTTCAGTGACATAGCCATTACGCTAACTGCTGGTCCCAAGATATTACAGAATATTCTTCAAAGACAGTGTTAACATTCATGTCTAATTGATTCAATAATTGTACTTGAAATTTCTATATGAAATTTGTTTATTTTTGAGGATTCAAAAATTAAAACACATACATGGTCCAGTAATCATTAATAATTAAAACAGGACTTATTTTTATCTTTATGTATTTTCTGGCCAACTAGTTATTTTTAAAAATAAAACTGAACTCCAGTTAATTTATCAGGAAAACAAATGTGATTATATTTATCCCTTGAAAATATTCACTTACCTTTCTAATATTGGATAGTGTATTATTTTTGAAAGAATACTTATTAAAAAGGGCATTCCCTACAGTTGTAACTGTCATGGCTTTACTTTCCAACAGAGTGTACTAAAACGTGTAGCAAAGACTTATTTAACAAAATAAAACCTTATTGCCAAATTCACAGTTCCTGATTTATCACCATTATTTCTGACTTGGAATATCCCTCCCTTAGCATGCTGCTTTATGCCTTGTGATTCCAAATGCCCTTTTATTGCACATTGCAATACTTTATGAAGGAGAAGGCCCAGATTCAAAACATGGCCATAAATCAGAGAGCCTATAGCTGTGGCAATACTTGCAAAGTTACTCAACTCTCAAGTCTCTGAGAGATTATTTTCCCTTTTGTCATTGAAGGAAAGTAACAGGAATATCTTTGACACTAGAAGAGACTACTGAAATTAGCATGCCAGAATTAAAGATTTATACCATCTGTGATCTGGTGCACAATGAGTAATCCTGCAATGCCACTTTCACAGTTCTCTTCTGGAGGGTTCACATGTAACAGTAGTTTGCAGGTCATTTTCTTAAAGAGAGAAGTCAATTCCGCCTATTTGGGCTCTTTTCACTTCAGTCTTAGAATTGTTTCTCTCAGGACCAGCAGTTAGCGTAAAGACTATGTTGCTGGACTCCCATGTAATCAACTACGGTTTGAGTCCCGGACCCAGTGGCTTAAACTCACACTGGGTGTGTGCACATGCGTGCCCAAGATCCCAAGAGGAGAAGGGATTGCGGCGTGGCCATCTTCCCCCCCCCGCCCCAGATGATTTCTCGCTTTCTGTCTTCCTGTCTCTCTCTGTCTTTCTGGCAAGCACACGTGCCCTATAGGAAAAACCCTCTATGACAAAACAAACAAACAAACAGAATTGTTTCTCTCATCTATTTTGTAGTTCTATTTTCTATGGGCAGGCACGTTCACACACACACACACACACACACACACACACACACACACACACAGAGCCCTTGTCATATCAGAAATTCTTCCTCTTTCTTAAACACCTAGCCTAGTTGTCTTATCCAGAATACTTTGTTCTAAAGTAAGTTAAACATTTTTCTCTTAAATGTAGCCTATTAATTTTGATATGTTCCCTTCCATCACTTTGCATTTTTTATAAATTTGCTATAGGGCAGAGACGGAGAGAGAAAGAGGGAAAGTGAGAAAACACCCCATCCATGAGGGATGGCCACACTACACTCTGTTTTCCTCCACACTCCTCTCAGGATTTTAGGCACATATGCCCATGAATTAGGTGTTTTTCAAGCTGCTGGGTCTAGGACTCTCAGTCAGCCTTGTGGTATCCAGAAGTCTTACCCACCATGCCACTGGCTAGCCTGACACTGTAGTTTAATAAAGAACACTAATATAAAATGCTAGGCCAGTTAGTGGTGTGGCGGTTAAGGCAGCTGTATACCACATGGCAGACCACACAATTTGAGACCCAGACCTAGCATTTTAAGAAACACTGTCCCATGTCTGAGCGTGGCTAAAATCTCAAAAGGGAGCGATGGAGATGGGATTGCAACATGACCATTCCCTAGAGGGGGCGCTTTCTCTGTCTCTCTCCAGTGAGCCCATAGGTCTCCCGCACTCCCTCCAAATAAATTCACACCTTGCATACTACAGTCTTGGGAGAAATCTCTTCTAGTGTCAAAGACATTCCTGTTAATTTCCTTAATCTGCAAAAGTATAAGCATTTCCTCTGTGTCTGCATTCCTTCCTTTGATATTTACATTGAATATATTATTTTCATATTTATTTCTTTTTTTTTTTCAAGGATTAGACTTTGTCACTGCTGTGAGTAATGTCTCCCTTGTTTCTTCTATGAGAAGAGAATACCTAAAGTGATGCTTGAATATTAAAGCAGAGACTGTCACTTTATATCTAAAAACATTGGCCTTTGTTAGCAGAATGCACAGATAATGAACAGGAAGTTTCTCAAACCTCTGAAGCTAGCATTAAAGGAGGAATAAGCAAGAAATATTCATATTATGCAAATGATATTTCCAGAACATTAGTAAGCAGTGAAATTTTAAAAAATAGCATATATTGGGACCAGAAGGTGGCATAGTGGTAAAAGGCACTGAATTATCACATGGCTAACTACGGTTTGAATCCTAGACCTGGCAGTTTGCTTTCTTGCTTTCCCTTTCTCTCTTTCTCTCTCCCTGGTCAAATTAAAAAATAATAATAATAAGTGGCAATGGATAAATAAATTAATACATATAAATAAATAAATCTATCTTTTAAATATAGCATATGTTCATAAATTGCATTATTTCACTGTAGAATCTAAAAATAAATGAAGAAAATGTAAAAAAAAAAAGCCACAATAAACCTATTTATTATGTGTTCACTATATGCCAGACATTATGCTAAGGAACTTGAATGTCTTATCTTGTGAAATTCCACTCAGTGACCCTGTAAGAAGTTGTCATTATTATGCCCTTTCCAAGATGAGGAAAATGACTTTCTTTTAAAGACAGTTGGCAATACAAACAAGGTAAACTGAGGGGAGGAAGAGCCAGGATTTAAACAGGAGGCTGCTTGATGTGCAGTGTCTTAATTATGCATGTACAGAAGCATTGCTCTATATCAACTGTCTTTATAAATTGTATACAGGAATAGCAACAGTGTAGGCTGCTAATGGGCTAAGGTGTTTTTGGTTTGTTTTTTAAGTGCTGTTTACCTTAGCTGTGTTTTTATTTTTATTCTTTTTTAATTTCTGACTTCAAGTGTGTACAGCATAGTATGTTATTAAATGTTGAAGATGATATGTATGTTTTGTCCTTGGTTTGATTATCACATGTTATATACATGCTTTAAAAATCCATGCTGGACCAGGGAACCAGCAGTTAGCGTAATGGCTATGCCGCTGGATTCCCACGTAGTCGACCGCGGTTTGCGTCCCGGACCCGGTGGCTTAAAACTCACGTCGGGTGCGTGTGCATACGTGCCCAAGATCCCGAGAGGAGAATGGAGGAGAAGGGATTGTGGCGTAACCATCCCCTCTGGGGGGCGATTTCTCACTTTCTGTCTCTATGTCTCTCTCTGTCTGTCTGGCAAGCACACACACCCTATAGCGAAAACCTCTCAAAAAAAAAAAAAAAATCCATGCTGGACCCAAGTTTTCTTAGCTACCGAACAGGAGCACTGAAAGTCACCAAGTCCACCCCCTGAAGGAGTATTGGCAGAGCATACCTAGCAAAGTCTGAAGCCCAGCAACCTCGCATTTGCTGGAGGACTTGCATTTGCTAATCTCGCTGGAACATTACTGCTGGTATCTCCGGAAGTTCCACTCTGATTTACACAGTAATCTCACAACTGCATTTAAAATTATTTGAAATTTCATAATAAAATTATTATAATGCATAAATACACACTCTAGCATGCGACTAGATGGTAGTTGTTTTCTAATCACACAGGCCTTCTCTGCACCTCCCATATGCAGATATGCATCTCCTACTGTGGAGGACAGCCTATAAACACACACATAGTGGGTGCGATCAGAACCTGTCTTCCTAGGGACTTTGCCCCCATTCCTTCAGCATAGCACTGCTGGGAAAACTATTTACTTTGCAGGAAGAGGGATTCCTTTCCCAAATGTTCCTGCAGTTTCAGAGGTAAAGACTATGAAACCAGAAAACAAGGGCATGATAGAAGAGTAGAAAAGGTTAACACAGACATAAGTGTGGGTGAAACAAGAGAACATTCACATCAAAATAACATAAAGGGAAGAGAGAAAATTTAGAAATTTAAACTATGATGACTCTTATGTCTTCGTTATTCCAGCTTTGTAAAAATTGCGAGTTTTTTGTAGTCTGGTACGTTATAGTGCTTGCCCACAAAGGTTAGAAAGATGGGCAAAGTGTAAAAACCAGTACTCAGGATGAGATTTCATTTTTGTGAGAGGCATGTTCTCATATATACATTATTTTTAAAAGAATTATTTTATTATTTAACTTTATTTATCCATTTATTTATTTTAATTTGACCAGAGAGTGATAGTGAGAGAAAGAGAGAGAGCAAGCATGAGAAAGCAAGCCGCCATGTCCAGGACTTGAACTGTGGTCGGCCATGTGGGAGTCCAGCACCCTTAACCACCATGCCACCTGCTCGTCCCCATTTTTAAAATGTTTATATTAGAATATGGGAAAAGACTTTCTAGTGGGGAAGAATTGGAAGCAGATGGAGGCAGCAGAGTAGATTCATGTTTGGTAGAGTGTATTACTAAAACATTTCATAAAAGGTTAAATTCATGTATTTCTTGTGTAATTAAGAAAGAAGGCGACTGTGAATTCACAGGGGAAAAAACATATTAAGGCTAGAAATTTCTTCCTAAGTTTATTAAAGTTACCCTACATTAATCACTTGGTTAAGATCAAAACAATCACAGGACTAATTCATTAAGGAGAGTTATAATACAGCTTGTTCTTAAATTAGGTTAAACCAAATTACCAAATTTTAGAGATTTTTTTGTGTTAATGACTTTTTTCTTTTTCTCTTTTCTTTCTCCTTCCTTTCTCTTTTTTTATCTCTGTCTCTCTATCTTTCTCCCTTCTTCCCTCCTTCCTCTCTGTCTCTAAATGTTTCACTTTCTCTTTTTCTTTCTTCTTCAGTGATCCATTGCTTTGATAAATTAACAGAAAAATAAAAGGAAAGAAAGATCAATGGATGGCAGCTCGAAGGTCAGTGAGCTCAGAAAGGATGACTCATTATGTATCTATAATCTCATAAGGAAAAGATAGCCTATACATTTAATTATTCTATTATTCACTCCAGTTTTTGATAGAATAGGCAAAGTGACTAAAAGTGACAGGAGAAGTGACTAAAGTACAGTTTTATTCCTGTCCCTCTGAATTTTTTTTTTTTTTTGAGGAGTTTTCTATAGGGCACGTGTGCTCACCAGAAAGACAGAGAGAGACAGAGAGATAGAAAGTGAGAAATCACCACCCGGGGCGGGGGGTGGTTGGCCACAGTGCAATCCTTTCCCCTCTATTCTCCTCTTGGGATCTTGGACGCAAACATAAATACGCCTGGCGTGAGTTTAAGGCACCGGGTCAGGAACTCGAACTGCGGTTGACTACATGGGAATCCAGCAACACAGCCATTACACCATCTGCTGGTCCCTCTGAATGGTTTTATAATGCCTCACACCATGTTTTATAGAGTTGGCTTTTATAATATGTGCACTTTCATTTTTTTTGAGAGGGAGATTTTTTGCTATAGGGTACATGCACTCGCCAGAAAGACAGAGACAAAAAGAAAGTGAGAAATCACCCCCAGGGCAGATGGCCATGTCACAATACCTTCTCCATTCTCCTCTTGGGATCTTGGACATGCACGCACACGTGCCCAGCGT
The DNA here is from genome assembly GCF_000334495.1 of Tupaia belangeri chinensis. Classification (NCBI taxonomy): domain Eukaryota; kingdom Metazoa; phylum Chordata; class Mammalia; order Scandentia; family Tupaiidae; genus Tupaia; species Tupaia belangeri. The sequence continues at coordinate 1,857,569 of NW_006209642.1, forward strand.
GAGTTTAAGTCACTGGGTCTGGGATTCGAACCATGGCTGATTTCATGGGAGTCTAGCGACATAGCCATTATACCAGCTGCTGGCCTCAAATATGTGTACTTTGACTAAAGGACAAATTTTCTCATGTACATGCTCAATTTTAGACATGTTTATAATTACTGTATGTAGATCATTTTAGAAACTTACTGTACATTATCAGTTATCATTTCAATAACACTGAATGGTTGTCAACATTTAAAATTAAATAGGCAAGCCTGTAGAATATCATGTTAAGTGAAATAAGCGAGGCACACATAGAAAAATACCATGTATTTTCCCTCTTATTTGTAAATTAGAAAAAAAAATGACTTCGGGAACCAGCAGTTAGCGTAATGGCTATGTCGCTGGACTCCCACGTAGTCGACCGTGGTTCGTGTCCCGGACCCGGTGGCTTAAAACTCACACCGGGCGCATGTGCGTGCGTGCCCAAGATCCCGAGAGGAGAATGGAGGAGAAGGGATTGCGGCGTGACCATCCCCCCTGGGTGGTGATTTCTCGCTTTCTGTCTCTATGTCTCTCTCTATCTGTCTGGCGAGCGCATGCGCCCTATAGTGAAAATCTCTCAAAAAAAAAAAAATGACTTCGTAAAGGCAGAGATATTGGGAAAGAGGACAGGGAAGATAGAGGGATATTGATTAATGCAGGCAAAATTGCATATAGAAAAGAAGAACAATTTCTGGTGTTATAAAATACACTGGGGAGACTAGAATATAGATGATAGCAATTTGCTGTATATCTCTAAGTAAGTGAAAGGGAGAATTTTATTACCAACACAAGTAAGGGCAAATGGTTGAGATGATAGGTTTGCAATTCATCCTGACTTAATCATTACACATTGTATTCTTGTACTGAAAAATCGTATTGTACCTTCACAAATATGTACAATTAATACATTAATAACAATGTTAAAAACATTTTTTTAAATAGGGACCAGCAGATGGCATAGTGGTTATATCACTGAACTCCCACATAGTCGATTGCAGTTCAAGTCCCAGTCGTGGTGGCTTAAAACTCACACCAGGCACGTGTGTATGCATGCCCAAAATCCCAAGAGGAGAATGGAGAAGGATTTGCTGCATGGCCCTCTCCCTGGGGGGTGATTTCTCAATTCTATCTCTCTGTCTCTCTGGCGAGAATACATGCCCTATAGCAAAATCTCTCTCTAAACAAAATTAAATCTTATTTTGTATGTAGGTAACCGAGGCAAAGATTAAATTACTCCAGTCTTGACTATGGTGAAAATGACAGAGCCCATATTCAAATTCAGGTTGGTCTGTCTCCAGAGCTCTTTTTTTTTTTTTTTTTTTTTTTAGTATAAACTCTTAGTTCCAACTGTTAGAAAAATAAGCTATTTTATGTCTTGGTTGGGGACTCAGTAAATATCTTTGAAAAATCCAAGAATTTTCATTAAAAAGATTATGATTTTAATGTTTGATATAATGTGCCATGTTTACCATTGCCCAAAAAATAAATTCATAAACCTGATAGTGATTAATTACAATCTAAGAGAACAATAGAAGAAACTGGAGGGATCTGTAGTTTGGCTTCATTATTCTGCAGGGAGAGCAGCTCAGATCAAGTGTGATGTAGTTTCTATCAGAATGAAAATAACCTGTGCATTCTGGAGTGCATGCTAATGGAAGGGAGTGTTGAGAGACCTGTCAGCTTCTTTTAGTGAACCAGTAACAATAATGTAGCAATGCAGAGAGGCCTTAGACACTTCAAGAAATATAAACAGAGCCACATTCTATTCTTGCAAATGTGAATGGAAAGAGAAATAAGTTCTACATCTCTTTTGTATTTAAAAACATTGTATTCAGAAATCGAAAATTTTGACACCCATCAACTGCAGTTATTCAAGCTGATTTGAGATACATCTGTTACAGCTCTCTGATGATGCACTCTTACATTGGGAATGTTTCTGAAAACACTAGGCTATCATGGAGACAATTAAAGATACTTGCAAAATATCACAGTTCTGGAAATGAAGGTTTGTGTCGTGAATGAGCATAAATAAGCACTAGGGCATGCATATCATTTAATTCAGTCAAGTAAGCGAAGATGTTGCCACAGACATGTTTAAATGGTGGAAGAGAAAGCTTTGACTTTTAACTTTATTTTTTAATCTAATTATCTTTTGGTACAGTGGCTCGGAATTCAAGATCAGAATTACTTTTCTAAATTCTGTTTGCTCAGATCTCCTGAATTACAGTAAATATGGATGTATTTTGAGGAAGTTCCCAGATGGTTTGCTGCCCATCTGTGATTGATACTTTGATGTAAGATGTGAAATTGTTAATTTCCTTACACATAAACGTGTAAACATATGAACACACATAAAAATACACTTCTCTCTCTCTCTCTCTCTGTGTGTATCTTTATATTTATGTAATTCTCCTTACAGTGTTTATATTCCAAAGATCCAGAGATTATACACTGTAGATATAAGTGTAAGGGATAATTTTCACCTGTCTTAGTCATTGTTGATCTCAACACCTGTTTCTTTAAGGAGCTTCTCAGTACATATTTGTCAAATGAACAGAAAGTCTGAAGAGTAGTGGGGGGTAAGCAGAATTAGTGATTTAGTTAGCAGATTATCCTTTATTAGGGAAACAGGGTCCTAAAAACCTCCTTAGTAGATAGTGTTGAGAAACTGCAAGCCCATAAAAGCAAGGGGTATAGAGAGGCAAGATGGTAAATCTGGTCTCTTTAATGATAGGTGTGGGAGAGCTGAGATTAACCCTGTCAGTATGTCTCTCATTCTTTTATTTGTTTGTTTTTATACCCTAAAGCTAGTCTCATGGATAGCTTTCTAGATCTTGCTAATAGGTGTGGAATAGCTTTTGTCTTTTTTTGCCTTTTTCTTAATTTTACAAACATTTGGGTTCTGGATTATGTTACAGTTTTGTCATGCTTAAGGTTTCCCAGGCTACTTGTGACCAGCATTTGGCGTACTGGCTATGTTGTTGGACTGCCATGTAGTTGATCGTTATTCAATTTCCGAACGTGGTGGCTTAAACTCACGCCTGGCGCATGTGCATGTGTGCCCATGATCCCAAGAGGAGAATAGAGGAGAAGGGATTGCGGTGTGGCCATCACCCCTGGGGGGGTGATATCTCGTTTTCTGTCTCTCTGTGTCTTTCTGGCGAGCGCACATGCCCTATAGCAAAAACCTCTCCAAAAAAAAAAGGTTCTCCAGACTACTAAGAATCAGATTGTTTTTCACCTTTCTTCCCTATTAAAATGTTATATATAAAGTAAGTTGTCACTATTTTATCTGCTTTGTTTGCAAATGTATTTTTTTTTTTTTTGGAGAGGTTTTTGCTATAGGGTGCGTGCACTTGCCAGAAAGACAGAGAGAGACAGAGAGATAGAAAGCAAGAAATCACTCCCTGGGGGGATGGCCACGCTGCAATCCCTTCTCCTCCATTCTCCTTTTGGGATCTTGGGCACACACACACACGCACCCGGCGTGAGTTTAAGCCACCATGTCCAGGACTCGAACCAAGGTCGACTACATGGGAGTTCAGCAACATAGCCATTACTCAAACTGCTGGTCTTGCAAATGTATTTTAAGTACTTAAGTAAGTACCTGGCACATAGTAGGGACTGAATATTTTATTTAATAATTAAAATATGTATTTATTTATGAAGATTTTTATTAGTTAGATGTTTATCTTTCAATCTGTATTTTAAGAAATATTGTGTAGCCTTCTAAGGTCACAATGACAAACTGGTGCTGGATAAGACAGTTACTATTCTAGCTATTTTACAGAAGAAACTGAAGCATAGAAAGATATAATTTCTCCCTTCATTTTATAAATTAATATAAATTAAGAATTGGGAAGACCTTACGTATCAAGTAGTTTATATCTGTATCATGCCTAGCAAACTGCTATGCTTTAATTTTTTGAATGCTGAAAAGGGCTCTACTCCTTAAAACACTTCTATCGGGACTAGCAGTTAGTGTAATGGCTGTGTCACTGAACTCCCACGTAGCCAACTGGGTTTGAGTCCTGGACCCGGTGGCTTAAACTCACGCCAGGCGCATGTGCATGTGTGCCCAAGATCCGGAGAGGAGATGGAGGAGAAGGGATTGTGACATGGCCATCACCCTGGGGGGTGATTTCTCCCTTTCTATCTCTCTGTCTCTGTCTTTCTGGCCAGTGCACATGCCCTATAGCAAAAATCTCTCTCTCAAAAAGAACTCTTCTATCTTATAACTTCCTCACAGCTTCTTGCTTTTATGCAGTCATTTTCTATAGGGTTGACTATTAAAATTTAGACAAATAAATGCTGTATGCCTTCAGGGGATTCTATTGTCCTGGCTACCCTGTGACTCTTTCAGTTATTTATTTTACCTAGGCATGGAGAGATAGGGAGAAGGTGAGAAATCATTCTCTCTTCTCCTCTATTATCTTCTTGTGATTTCGGGCACATGCCCTGTGTGAGTTTCAAGCCACTAGTTTTAGGACTTCATCTGCAGACGACCACATAGGAGTCCAGTGCCTTAACCATTATGCTACCTACTGGCCCTCCAATTATTCTTTTGAGACATGGTCTTGAGGGTATCTAACCATCTTTTCTCTTCTGCACATGCTTAAACTTGTTTAATTGGTACTTGTTCTCATGATTTAAAAAACAGCTTCTACTAATAAGTGCCAATTAAATTCCATATAATTTATTTAAACTATGCCATTTAATCTGTGTAATAACTTGGTTAAGTTGTTTTCGTAAAAACTCTTGGATTGAAGGATCAAAAATCCATGTGAATTAGTTTTAAGGAAATTAAAAACAAAAAACTTAAAACGAAACAAAAAGAGCAGGGATTTGTGGCATGATGTCATCTGGATTTGGAGCTACATAGTGAGAAGTTAGTATATGTGAAAAGGAACAGGAATCCAAAATAGGCCTGGAAGAATTTTTAAGCTGATCGCTGTCACAATGGTTTCATAAATAAACTCTTGAGACTTTCTGGAGAGCTGAAATTGTCTTTTTTGATATACCTAGTTAGTCTGATCAATATATAATGCTCTGACTCACCTCTTTATTAGCCAGCAGCTAATCAGTTTATTCTGAAAATGTACACATGTGATTTATTGGTTCCTTATTGTCTAGAATGTTTTTCACTCACTGTTCACTGTCTTTAAATTCCACTTTTGCTTTTGTTCCTTAAGATAATTATGGAAGATAATTTTTTTTATCAATTACATGCTATTTTTTTCCACATGAATAGTTTATAAGCACATCAGTTACTATATTCTGCTGTAAGAACTTTCTTGAAAACACAATGTGGAGAAATGTATTATCATTCCCAATTATGTATACCCATGCCATTTACTATAAATGTATCCATCTTCATAATTGCCATGTGAATTCTATTTTCTCCTCCCAACTCTGAAAGAAGTATACAGTGAGCTTGGGGCCAAATATCCTGAGGTTTAAATTCTATTTCTTAACTTACTCTTTGTAGTATCTCTGGCAAGTTCTCGGTGTCTATTCCTCACATATTAAATTAGGAAAATAGCAGTAATCTCTCATAAGATTCTTTTTTTTTTTTTTTTGCCATAGGGCACATGCACTTGCCAGAGAAAGATAGAGGGAAAGTGAGAAATCACCCTCTGGGGAGATAGCCACGTTACAATCCCTTCTCCATTCTTCTCTTGGGGTTTAGGGAACACATACTGGGTCCAGAGCTTGAACCGTGGTCAACTATGTCAGAGTTCAGCTCCTACACCACCATGTGACCTGCTGGTCCTATTTCAAGATCTGAAAATGTTAAGCTATAAGTACTTTATATTGCTTTCTCTTTTTTTTAATGTTTTTTTTTTGTTCTTTTAAAATTTATTATTATTTTATTCATTTACTCATTATACATCATTTAGTTTATACAGAGAATTTGCCCAACATGAAATAAAATACAGACCCGTTCAGTTGAGAATACTATGTATGTTATCATTAACAGGTAGTAAACCTTTTCTGTGTCCCACAAATGTCCTACTTTTCTGGTTTTTCCCATAATTTCCTTCCCTA
>NW_006209642.1:1863656-1875683 GCF_000334495.1 Tupaia belangeri chinensis
ACCCCTCCTTCCACATTGTTTCCAGTGTCCATAACTATTTTCAATGGATTTATGCCTTTCAATCTTTCAGTCTCTACCATAGACTGCAGTCAGTCAGTATATGTTAAAGTGGAGACATACAATGTCTCTCTTTTGTAGCCTGACTTGCTTCACTCAGCAATAAATCTTCCATATTTGTCTACTTCCTTTCAAATGCCAGAGTCTTGTTTTATGACTGAATATTATTCCATGGAGTATATATGCCACAGTTTTTCAATCCATGTATATGTTTATGGTCCTTTCGGTTGGTTACATGTTTTAGCATGTGAATAATGCCCCAATAAATGTAGATGTGCAAACACATTTCAGACTGAGCATTCTCTTGCCCTTTTGGTAGATACCAGGGGTAGAATTGCTAGATCATATGGTAGTTTTATTTATAGGTCTTTGAGGAACCTCCATATTGTTTCTCAAAGTGGCTGGACCAATTTACATTCCCACCAACAGTGTAGAAGAGTTTCTAGTGCACCACAACCCCACCAACACTTATCATTTTTTGTATTCTTAATCTTTGTCATTCTGACAGGGATTAGGTGGTATTTCACTGTGGTTTTAATCTATATCTTTCTTATGATGATGGATGTTGAGCATTTTTTCATATGCTATTTAGATGTTCATATGTCTTCCTCAGAGTTTTTTGTTCAGCTCATTGTCCATCTTTTAATTAGGTTAATCTTTTTCTTTCTTTTTTTTTTTTTTTTTTTCTGGTAAGCCCCTTGAGTTCCCTGTGTATTCTAGTTATGGTCCCTTATCTGAGGCATAGTTTACAAAAAAATTCTCCCATTCCAAGGGTTGTCAATTCACACTAATTACTGTGTATTTTGCTGTGTGGACATTTCTTAATCTGATGTAATCCCACTTATCCATTTTTGGTATTATTGCCTGTGCTTTGGGAGTCTTATTTAAAAAGTCTTTGCCTGCCCCAATGTCTCTCAGAGTTTCCCAGTGTTTTCCTCCAGCAGTTTTATAGTTTGAGGTCTTAAGTTTAGATCTTTGATGTATTTTGAGTTGATTTTTTGTTAATGGTGAAAGATGGGAGTCTAGATTCATCTTTTTGCAGGTGGATACCCAGTTTTTCCAGCACCATTTGCTAAAGAGGTTTTCCTTTACCCACTGGATTAACTGATATCCTTTGGCTTTATATTTTGGGGTTTATTTCTCTAATCTCTATTCTGTTCCATTGGTCCACCTGTTTTTGCTAATTTTATATGTCAGTTTGATTGGCCTAAGGGATGCCCAGATAACTGTTAAAACATTACTTTCTCATGTATCTGTGAAGTGTTTCCAGAAAGATTAGCATTTTAATCAGTAGACTGAGTAAAAAAACATCCATGCTCGCCAATGTAGATAGGCATCATTCAATTCAACTTACTGAAAGCCCAAATAGAATAAAAAGATGAAAGAAAGGTGAATTCTCTTTGTCTCTTCTCCTTTTTTCCTTTTTCTTTTTAGAGGTTTTTGCTAAAGTTTGTGTGCGCTCACCAGAAAGAGAGAGACAGACAGTGAGACAGAAAGCGAGAAATCACCCCCCCCCCCAGGGGGGAAGGCCACACTGCAATCCCTTCTCCTCCATTCTCCTCTTGAGATCTTAAGCACATACGCACATGCGCCCGGCATGAGTTTAAGCCACTAGGTCCAGGACTCGAACTGCAGTCGACTACATGGGAGTCCAGTGACATAACCCCTCTTTGTCTCTTCTTGAGCAGAGACATTTGCCTTCTTCTCTGGGATTTTGCAGTTCCTAGTTCTTAGGCCTTTGGGCTTAGACTGGCTTATACTACTGGCTCTTTTGGTTCTTCAGCTTGGAGATGGCATATTGTGGGACTTCTGGGCTTCTATAATTGACTGAAACAATCTCAGAGTAAATCTCCTCTTACATATGGATATATTTCCCCTTAGTTCTGTTTTTCTGGAGAACCTTGACTACTATAGTAGTCTACCACTTACATAATAGACTACCAATACTCTATGGTTTGACTCCTTCAAAAGTAAATAATTTCCAAATAAAATTTTAAGCTTCTCTGAATTTTTTTCTGGATTGTATTTTCTTTGTATATTTGCAATGGTTTTCTTACTTTTTTCAAAGAACATTTTCCTCTACTTTCTGTTTCTACCCCATAACTGCAGTTTACACAGCACATTGGTTTGCCATATTCCCTAATCTCCCTCTAACTTTACTGGGTTTTTCATATCCACTGTTTGATTATGATCTCTTTGTGTGGTAGGCAGCTTTTAATATTGTCCCCAGTGGATTCTTGCTTCATGGTATTCACACCCTTGCATAATCCCCTACCTAAGTATGAACTGATCCTAGAGATTTACATACAAAATATAGAATATAGAAAAGTAATTGCACATCTCATCCAAGACCAGGTTTAAAAAAAAAAAAAGTATGGCTTTTTTCTCATTTGCTCTCTTTCTCTCCAGCTGTTCTCACTTGTTCACCTTCATGAGGACAGACTGCCATTTTATGATGGCCCTATGAAAGAAGCCCATGTGACAAGAAGCCAAGGGCTACCTTCCATCACCAGCCAGTGAGATATGGAAGCACTTAGTCTAAAGATTATGAGGAATTGAACTCTGCCAGCAACCATGAGTGACCTTGAGTATTGATGCTCCTCTAGTTGAGTGTTGAGACAACTGCAGCCATCAATGAATGACTTTATTGGCATGATGAACCCAAAAGTAGAGAGATCACTCCTAGATTCCTAACCCAAAGAACATGAAAAATAATAAATGTTGTTTTAAGTAACTAAATTTGGGGATAATTTGTTATGCAACATAGATAATTTATAAAACATGTGTATTCCACATTTTTTATAAAGTTATATAAGGAAGCTGATTGGTTCATTTAAATATATGGGTCAGCTCTATATGTCCTTGCTAAAAATTGTGATGAATGAAAAATGTGGTATATAATTAAAGTGACTGCTTAGTTTATATTCTAAATTGGGACACTTTTAAAAATAAAAGTCAGCATGATTAATTATGCTAGAACAATAGGTATAAATAGGACTCTTCTGGAAAAATGGGGTGAGATAGTCACTGCATTTATGACAACCACTTCTTGGAGCTACAGAAAGGGGGGATAAGCCAGAAGAGAAAGTTGAATCTGACAGGCAAGTTAACTCACCTATTTGATTCATAAGCATTATTTCCTTGTTATATAACTGGAAAGCTGAAACTCAGGTAGATATTCTTTTAAGTGGTAAGAGATCAGTTTTTTAAAAAATTTATGCCAGAGGGCATTACAAGTATGTGTATACATGAAAGAGAGACAGAGAGGGAGAGAGAAATCACCCTGCAATGGTTCCAGGTCCCATCACAATTCTTTCTCTTCCAATTCTCCATTCCAGGATCATGGGCACGTGTGTGTATTCCCAAGGTATTTTCTAAACCATTGGGGCTGGAACTTGAATTCTAGTTCGTCATGTAGAAGCTGGCTTCCTCTGTGCGGCACTTAATCTCTGCACTATGGGGTCAGCCCTTGATCACATTTTAACTGGTAGATCACCTCTTCTTAAAGCTATCAAATCACAGTCTTTTGTGGTGGGATGAAACATCAGTATTTTTAAAATTTTTTCAGTGATTTCAATGTGCAGCCAATCTTGACATGAGAGAACACAGAGGCTGGCTGGCAGATGGACAACCGACATGAGAACTTTGGACTGGATAGGCAATGAAATTTAAAAAGTTAAATTTTCTTGTATAAAAAATTATTATTATTTTCTCTGATTTCTAAGAGCAGTCTCAAAATCTATATTTTAAGCAAATACCTAAATTAATTCTTATTATACACATTTGGAACTGTTGACCTAATTTATATTAAAAAAAAGTCTAGTTATACCTAGTTACATTTATGTCTTTTTTATTATTAAATCACCCTAAAATCACTCAATCTTGACATTTAGATTTCATTGTTACCTTCTGATATGCAGAAAAAGTGATTTTCTCGTAAACCATTTCTGCAAACTGAGCAATGGCTATAGGTGGTGAGTGTTTCTACTCATGTGAATATCTTGCTGACACTGGGAATGAAAAATGGAGATCTATTGTTTTCTCAGGTATTGCATAAAATATCAGATGTTAACAAGCTCATTGCCTTGCTACTTTTTGTGAACCAGAAGGACTCAAGGATATCAAATATTTATACAGAGTCTGTTCAATCATCTGTCTTTCCATTGAAGAGGGGAAGCCTCTTAATGTAATTTTACTCAACTCTTATTCATCCAGAAAGAGAATGAGTTTTTAAAAGGTACACTGCTTTTTCTATAAAAATGACTACATCCACAGCTTCTTGATTTTTACTTCGGTGTAGATATATTTATGTGGCTGTTGATAATAGGCATAAGCATGTGATTTAAGACAGGAAGTAAAAAATAAATTGTTCAATTAAAACTACAGTGGGAAGTTTTGGGAGAAAGTAATTACCTGAGCTGGAACTTAGCCAGGGCAACAGTTAATGTTCCTATGCATATAAAGAAGGAAAATGGGAAATGAGTAATTCTCCAGTCTATCTATACTCCACCCCCGGTTTCAGAATGTACTGCATTTATGTTCCTGTTGCCATGTACAGCTCAGATGGGAGAGAAATTTATTGCCAGATTTATAGGAAAAGACATGTGGGTAGTTTGTACCTCATAATTCAAAAACCATTGAAGCCAGCCAAAATCCCCAAACAGAAATTTCTCCCCTGCCCCAGAGTGTTTAAGTGGTGCACAATATGTGAACCGAAAGCCATCAGTCAGGCATCATGTATTGGAACCTCCACTGGGCACTAAGAAATATTATTTTCAGAATTCAAAGGAAATAGAATACATGGTCTTTTTTCACTATGAAAGTCGTAGCGTTTACAAATATATAATCATCATGGAAGGCAAAATAATAATGATACAATCACTAATTTCATTTCTCTTTTATATTTCCATCCTAACATTGTCATTTGGCTTGTTACTGTTTGTTTTTCTTTGTTTATTTAAGAGAGATTTTTGCTTTGGGGCACCACCTGTGTTTGTTGGAAAGTCAGAGAGAGATAGGGAGACAGAAAGTGAGAAATCACACACACACCCCCCGGGGCGATGGTCACATCGCAATACCTTCTCTATTCTCCTCTTGGGACTTCAGGCACTCATGCACATGCCCCAGCATGAGCTTCAAGCCTATGGGTCTGGAACTTAAACCACAGTTGGCCATGTGGGAGTCCAGTGATGTAACCATTACTCTTTCTGCTGGTCCCATGCTTACTTATATTTTAAGTCTGATTTCTAATTTATACAGTAAAACTGACTTTTTTTCGTTCTATGAATTTTAACCCATGCACAGATTTGTGTAATCACTACTATATCTGGGGAACAATTCTATCGCCTCTCCCAAAACTGCCATATATATACATATATATATATATATATCTCAGATGGTAGTACTATTATCAATGTGATTAGGGGGTGGCCACGCCACAATCCCTTCTCTTCCATTCTTCTCTCGGGATCTTGGGCATGCACACACATGCGCCTGGTGTGAGTTTTAAGCCACCGGGTCCGGAACGTGAACCACGGTCAACTACATGGGAGTCCAGCGACATAGCCATTACACTAACTGCTGGTCCCCCTCATATATGGTTTTATAATCGTGTTTTCACAGCCTCAAACTCTTGCAAACCACTAATCTACTTTCTTTAACTATAGCTGTATATTTTTAAGAATGTCATATAAATGGAAATTCAGTTTGTAACTCTTCCAGACTGTTTTGTTTTACTCAGCATAGTGGCTGAGATCCACCCATGTTGTTGTGTTTATCAGTAATTTTTATTGTTGAGTAGCATTCTATCATATGAATTACCACAGGTTGTCCATTCATTTGTTCAAAGACATTTGGGTTGTTTCAAGGTTTTGACCATAATAAATACAGCTGCTAAGAACATTTCTGTGTCCAGGAATTACATTGCTGGATCACCTGGTAAGTATGCACTTACCTTTGTAAGAACCTGTCAAACTGTTTTTCGGAGTGGTGGTACTGTTTTGCAGTCCTCTTATTAAGTTAAGAGAGATCCAGTTTCTCTGTATCCTTGCCAGTACTTGGTATTGATAGTGTTTTTTATTTTAACCATTCTAATAGTATATTTCACCATAGCTTTAATTTTTATTTCACTAATAGCTAATAATTTTGAACATTTTTTGAACATGTGCCTGTTTATCATTTGTCTGTATATTCTCCTTGGTCAATGGTCTGTTCTAGTCTTCCACCCATTTTTAAAATTGTTCTGTTTACTTAATTTTGATTTTGAAAATATTTTTTATCTGGATATAAGTCCTTTGTTAGTTATGTGATTTACAAGTATTTTTCTCAGTCCATAGCTTTAATTTTTATTGTTTTAATAATACTTTCTGCTTTTTAAGATGTCACTTTATTGTAAAACATTTTACAATATAAGTACATCATCTTCCCTTTCAATTCAAACATGAGTTTCCATGAATTGTAACACCACTGATTAAACACACCTAGTGGGATGACAGCTGAAAGGGATATGGTTTTGCTCACATAGACTGACTTCTAATAAATTACATAATAAAAAATAATCAAGTTAAAACAACCAAATTAACCAACCAACCCAGAAGCTCATGGTGCTCATAACAAGTCAGACTCAAAATCCTTCAATAATAGCAAATCCTCTCAGAGCTGCCAGTGTTTTACCGGGTAAAATAGAGACCTCTCGGGACCAGCAGTTAGTGTAATGGCTATGTTGTTGGACTCCCACGTAGTCGACCGTGGTTCGAGTCCCGGACCTGGTGGCTTAAACTCACACCAGGTGCGTGTGCATGTGTGCCCAAGATCCCAAGAGGAGAATGGAGGAGAAGGGATTGCGGCATGGCCATCCCCCCTGGGGGGTGATTTCTCACTTTCTATCTCTCTGTCTTTCTCTGTCTGTCTGGCAAGCGCATGCACCCTATAGCAAAAAAACCTCTCTAAATAAATAAATAAATAAATAAATAATAGAGACCTCTCTACTCTTAGCAGGAAGCGTGCAAAACTTCTAAAGGCCAGCCCTCTATCCTACAGTGTGGCTGCTCTGGCTAGCAGGAAGTTTCCAGCTTTGCTTATCCTGGATGGCCAAAAAGCCAGTAAACTGCAATCTGGAAGTCAGAGTGGACTGCTGGACACATGCTGATGAAGTGTCAGAGTCTTCAGAGTCCATGGAAGCCTTTAGACTTGGCCCCTGGGATAACAATGCCTTTTAATTGCACTGTAGTCTACTTTATCAATTTAAGGATTCATTGCTCAAACCCGTGTTGATAATAGTCTTAGGCATATAATTTAAAACTGAAAGTAAAGAATAAATTTTTCAATTAAAACTACAGTGGAAAGTTTGGGGAGAAATTAATTACCAGAGCTGGAATTTAGCCAGGACAACAAAGATTTTCTCTTATGTTTTCTTCTGAAAGATTTATATTTTACCTTTTATATTTAGAGCTATGATCTATTTTATTTCTACCATCTATTTCTTTGACGTATTTCTATATTATTTCATGTATTTAATAATATTCACAATTGCCTGTTGAAACATTTTTATAATAGGTTCTTTTAACTTTTCGTCAGATAATCTGAAATCTTTTCATTTATGTACTGGTCTCAGTTGATTTTCTTTTTCCATGTGAGTTGAGATTTTCTTGGTTCTTCATATGCCTAGGAATTTGGAATTGTTGCCTGGATAGTCATACCTTCTGTAGGCTTTGGTTCCAGTTTCAGTTCTGTTTTCAAAGCTTGTTCAGTGCTACCCACATTTAAGCCATGTTTGTCATTCCCCAGTGGCCAGTCAGAGACTAGAGTAGTTCCAGTCTCTGATTCTTTAAAAGACTGATTAGGATCTGATTTACATTTCTGCAGCTTTAGGGTAAGACCATGGAGTTCACAGATGCTTGTTTTCCTGAGTCAGCTTCTCTCTCTCTCTCTTTCTCTGTCTCTCTCTCTCTCATCCTCTCCTCATCAGACCTCTTCAGTATTTCCAGTTCCCTGGAGCTCCCGTTTTTAGTCTTCTACCCAGAAAGGTGATGGTTTCATGAACCTACTTTGCCACATGCTTCTATGACTACCCCTGCATTTGGACCCAAGTGGCTGGAAAACAAGAGATAAGAGAGTTTGTATCCTACTTTTCAGAAAGGAAGAGTCCTTTCTTCAGAATTGGTTCCCACGGGCTCCTTCTCTTACTGCTCCACTACCTCACTATATGAGTGCTTAGGGGATGAAGTTTGAGAGACTAGAGGAAATGACAAAAGGTGTCTCACACATTCTCTGTGTTGTAGTAATTCCCTTTTCACTTCTTTTTTTTTTTTTTGAGAGATTTTCACTGTAGGGCGCATGCGCTCACCAGACAGACAGAGACATAGAGACAGAAAGCGAGAAATCACCCCCCAGGGGGGATGGTCACGCCGCAATCCCTTCTCCTCCATTCTCCTCTCAGGATCTTGGGCACGCACGAACACGCGCCCGGCGTGAGTTTTAAGCCACCGGGTCCGGGACACGAACCGCGGTCGACTACGTGGGAGTCCAGTGACATAGTCATTACGCTAACTGCTGGCTCCCCCTTTTCACTTCTTGAGCCAGAGTTAGAGTGCTTTTCCTTGAACTTTCTCTGTCTGCACCCCAGTGCTCACTTCTGCTTTGGGCTACATTGAAATGCAATTGGGAAATATTAGAGTGAGAAAATGGGAGACCTACTACTGATTTAGTGACACTTAAAGTTCTGGTTTTCTTTTCTGACCCACAGTTCATTTTTCAGAGAAACTCAATAAGTGCTCCATGTAGTCCACCCAGGTTTTATGGCTGCATTCAATAGGAGAGATAGGATGGAACATTCTTACTCTGTACAGGAACTATATCTCTCAAACCTGTATTTTATCTTATTTTAAATCCTTACTCGGGACCAGCTGTTAGCATAATGGCTGTGACACTGGACTCCCACGTAGATGACTGTGGTTCGAGTCCCGGACCTGGTGGCTTAAAACTCACGCCGGTGTGTGTGCGTGCGTGCCCAAGATCCCGAGAGGAGAATGGAGGAGAAGGGATTGGGGCGTGGCCATCCCCCTTGGGAGGGGGGTGATTTCTCGCTTTCTGTCTCTCTGTCTCTCTCTGTCTGTCTGGTGACTGCACGTGGCCTATACCAAAAACCTCTCAAAAAAAAAAAAATACAAAAACCCTTACTCAAAATCAAATAATTATCTAGCTCTTACCTTACAATTTTGCAATCCTCCTAGCTCTAGATACGTTTGTATATACATACACTAAATATAAAGAACCTGTATTTTGCTTGTTTAAAAAGGCATTGAGACCAGTTTTGAAATAGATTAAATTACCCTATTTCCCCTTTTCACATGTAGTTCAGTTTTATTCTGTTCAGTCAGTAATCCATCAAATATGCAGTGAAGAGAATAGAAATGACTACAAATTTATTTCAACAAAATGTTATAGATTACATATGCACTTAGAAATGTACAATAAAATATATTTATAATATGTATTTATATATATATTCTCAATAACTATGTCCATTGCATTCAACATGCTTAAAATGCAAACGACCATAAATACGTAAAATATAATTCTGCAAGACTAATCTTTATGAAGGTTGCCTCTTGTTTTACTTGACTTTGAGAGAAGTGGTATAGACAGCATGTCCTAAGAATTCTGAGGTGAAGGAGCCTGTGTTTCAGAGACAGGAGCTGGAGAGGTTTCCTAGAGAAATGGAGGTATGAGTCTGTGGGATGGGACAATGTGGAACAGAGAGGCAGAAGAGCCCATTGTTTACTATCACAGAGTAATGAAGACCCATTACCAAAGTCCAGACCTTTGCCTCTAGTTCCTTTGTTAGTGTATGTGTCAAGAACAATTATACATTTATTTGGACTCATCATTTTATTATTCAGCATATTTAAAGTATTGAATTTCTAATACTTGGCCTATGTTTATTCTAATATCAGGTAAAAATCAATAGACAGCATTTGCACTACATTAACAACTTTTTCATTATATTGCTAAAGCTTAATGAATTTTATTAAGATACCAATGAATTTTAAAACCTCTAATGAAAAATAGTTTTCATGGGTAATTGTGCCTTTAATACTATGGATAGAACATTATTATGCTAATTATAGAGGAAGAAAGTTATTAATAGTCATCAAATTTGGTTATGTTCAACATGACGTTTCAACATTCATTAAAAACAGTAACAACAATAATAACATAATAGCTATTTAGAGTATTCTGTCAAAACCAACCATATGCCTTGTTTCCTTAAATATATAATACTAAGAGGTTTCATAATTCTAAATGCAATAAAAACAATGTGTGATACTATCAAACTATATTCTTTTTCTTCTCACTGGATTTTCTGGACCCACTGTTGGGCTCAAAGAATTGTTATGTTTAACATTTCAGTGTTAAATATATTTTAACTGATGATTGCATGCTTATGTGTTTAGATATATTGGTCTGGCTGCATGAAGCAGAAGCCTAATATAAGACTGTTTGGACAAGATAGACCTTTTTTCTTTCTTTTCCATAAAATTACCTGGGTCAACATTGTGTACTGCTTCATGAAGACACATAGAATTAGGTTCCTTCTATCTTGTTGCTCCCTTAAATGATATAAAAGGATAAATCTCTCAGATCTTCTTTTATGTTGTCTTTATCCTCTCCTGATGGTGAAGATAACTTTAGAATCTTATGCCACATAGTTTCACACTAAAAAATTCATCAGGAAAGAGAAATGTACTCTTACTCAAGCCCCAGGAAAAATTTAATTTGCTTTGATTATGTCCATCCCTGACCTACTCATTTTAACCAGAGGATGAGCTAGATTGACTTGGACCTATGAAGTTCATATAGTAGAGTTAACATTTATCAAACCACATTGATTGGGAACTGGGGAGGAGTAAATTATTTCACATAACATATAAAATTTAATATAAAGTTACTATGGCTGGAAGGTAAGACAAACTGACAATAGAAAGGTAAGCAACAAATTTGCAATAAAAGTTATTATTGTAAGGAGTATCCCTAGCCAAACTGCTGTAGATAAGATTTTCTAAATACCTTGACTTCTATTGGAGGTGAAATGGGTATTTGCTTCTTTTATTTTAGCAAAAGAAATGTCAGCTACCAAGATGGAAAAGTCACCTTGCATTCACTCTTTTAAAGAGTGGATTAAATGAATAGTATTTTAAAAATTAGAGATAATATTTTAGAATGATTTGAGGCTTCCTTTTAGGACTGATTATGGGCTGACTAGCCCTAATTATCCAAAAGAAAGGTTTGGAAGAAGTTCTTGTGTATTTTAAAGATCTAACATACATTTCCCCCCCTTGAGGTAAGATATGATCTACTGGAACCATGTCATGATTCAATTTTTTTCCATACAGTCTTCTCTGGGAGGTAGGCAGGAACTGAATGAGTGAATTTCAGAGAGCTAGACTTTTGGGAGCCCACATATGTAAATTTTGGCAGATTTTAGCATTAAGAGGGGTAAGTTCAAACTTTCTGAAAGAATTCTTAGTACCTGAGCAGGGAATAATAAAGTTTCTTCTATAAAACCCCACAGTCCCTTAGCTTATGAAGGTTGAGTGTTTAAAAGTGACCCTCTGTAATGGTAAAATTAACTACAATAGATTTAGTTCTTTCAGTTCCCTCTGCATGATGTGTAGTAATTGTCCCAACTTTTCTAAAGGCATGAGTTACTGGTAATAGAGCATTAGCATTTGGATACTTCTTTACTGAGGAAATCCACGGGTAGCAATAGGGGAGCAATAAACTTCCAGAGCTGTGTAGGCTGTAACAAGGAAGGAAGAGGTGATGGAATGACAGATACCAAAATTGTGGTTGATCAAGAACAGCAGCATGCTTACCTTTGTTTAAACTTACTTGCTACAATCTTAGGGAACATTTTTGTTGGAGCATTGAAAAACCTTGAACCAAGTATGCTTCTATTGGGAGGGAAAG
>NW_006209642.1:1875731-1912599 GCF_000334495.1 Tupaia belangeri chinensis
GAAAGAGCCCCATTATTCCTCCTTTACTTTTCAAATTCCTTTCTCTGGTTAACAGGTCCAGTTGCATATCCTGTATTCTCTTTATTCACTGTTAGTGGATTGTGAGATCTACTCTTTCTCCCTTCTCTTCTCCAATATGTTTTTTCTTAGAAAACAAAACAAAACGAACAAACAACCTCCAAAACACTTATGAGGATCAGCTCTCAGTTGTTGGAGACTGACCAGAGAAAAGGTAAAAGGAGACCTTTGGGAAAATAGCAGCTTTGGTGAACTTCTGTAGGTCCAACTCACTCTGTGTTTCATTTCTGCTTGAGTTACAAAAATCAGAAAAGACAAGTTACGTCATGATTATTGAGGCCGAAGGAGAAGAGCACGCAAAATTGTACTCTAGTTCTTAAAGATCTGCTTAGTTGAGATGTACATTACTACTGCTTATACATTGTCAGCCAAAGAAAGTCATATGGTACCCTACAAGGGAAGAAAATTTAATCCTATCGTGTTTAAAAAGAGAAATTCAGGGAACCAGCAGTTAGCGTAATGGCTATGTCGCTGGACTCCCACGTAGTCGACCGCGGTTCACGTCCCGGACCCGGTGGCTTAAAACTCACGCCGGGCGCGTGTGCGTGCGTGCCCAAGATCCCGAGAGGAGAATGGAGGAGAAGGGATTGCGGCATGACCATCCCCCCTGGGGGGTGATTTCTCGCTTTCTGTCTCTATGTCTCTCTCTATCTGTCTGGCGAGTGCACACGCCCTACAGTGAAAATCTCTCTCTCAAAAAAAAAAAAGAGAAATGCACTGAGATATTTATGAATAATTCTAATAACTTTCATAGAACCTAAAAGAACTTATGAACTAAATAATATGATATTTGAACTGAAAAACTCAAAAAAATGAATGGAAAATTTGTGCTCACTGCTAAAATGACTTATAGTCATTAGAAAAACCCAGTAAGAGAAATATCTCACTTCACAGAGTTGAAAACATTTAATGAAAATATGAGAAAGTTGGAGGGCAAATTTGGGACAGTTGTTTGTAAATAATACTTTCACAAATAGAAATAAGAACAAATGTAAGGCTTATAATTATACAATAATGAGCTAGTTTCTTGATCACAAAAGGGCTTAAATACACAGATTTAGGGGCTCATTTATAGAAAAACCTTCTCACACACTAAAACATTTCTTGGCAAAATTTCTGAATTTTAAAGAACGATAAGGCAAGGGTGAGCCAAAATAAAGACCAATAATATTGATGCTGTGAATTTTGAGGGCAAAAGTATGAAAATAAAACAGAATGGCTTATTTATGAAGGTAAAATATGCAAACATAAGATATATGCATGATTGTTACAAATAAACCCTACATGGTATTTAGATTTAGAAAATTTCAAAAGTACTTTCATTAAAGAAATTTATTATAATCATTAAAATTTGAAACACTAAACAGAAAATGAATTTCTTAACTACAAAAAACTATACTAAAGTTAGTAAACAGCTATAATTTTAATTTTAATATTAATAACATATTTGGCAAAAAAATAAATTTATGTAGAAAAAAATTTTAAGTGATTTTTCCAATAGGGCGTGTATGTTCGCTGGAGTGACAGAGACAGACAGAGAGATAGAAAGTGAGAAATCACTCCCCAGGGAGGGTGGCCACACCATAATCCCTTCTCCTCCATTCTCCTCTTGGGATTTTGGGCATGCAGACACATGTGCCTAATGTGATTTTAAGCTGCTGGGTCCAGGATTCGAACTGTGGTTGACTATGTGGGAGTTCAGCAATGTAACCATTATGCCATCTGATGGTCCTGAAAATATATATATATTTTTAAAACTCTAAGGGATGGGGTCAGCAGACGCTGGATTTCCACATGACTGACCATGGTTCCTGGACTTGGTGGCTTGAAAATCATGCCAAGCACGTGTGAGTGCCTGACTAAGATTCCACGAGGAGAATGGAGGAGAATGAATTGTGGCATGGCCATCCCACCTGGGGGGTGATTTCTGACTTTCCCTTCCAGTGTCTTTGTGTGTCTATCTGTCTGTCTCTCTGACAGCTCACATGCCCTAAGGCAAAAGCCTCTTTTAAAAAAAATTGTTCTAAGGGAATAGGTAAACTAACATAATCAAAGGTAAATATTTGGGGGGGGGGACCAGAAAGCAATGCAGCTCTAGAACATACTTCCCACAGAGGAGGATTCTGGGTTTGTATCCAGAGACCTCCCTGACTGTGCTGGGCACATACATGCCCATGATCTAGGACTGGCCAAAGCTATGGGTGGATCGTGACCTTGAAACTTTGTTAGGGCTGCTGTGTGTCTATCTGTGTCTCAGTCATGTAAGAAAGAAATAAAGCAATGGGGCTGGCAGGCGGCATGGTGGTGAAGGGCGCTGGACTCCTACATGGCTTACCATGGTTCGAATTCCGGACCTGGCAGCTTGCTTTCTCACTTTCTCTCTCTCTCTCTCTGTTCCTCTCTCGTCAAGTTAAAATAAATAAATAAATAAAGTTAAATAAAATATTTCTTAAAAAAAAAAGAAATTAACCAAAACACACACACACACACACACACACACACCAAATAATTCCTATAAAATCACTATTATTAAAGAGAATGGTATTATCATAGCAGTAGAACGAAGATCAGTGGAGGAGTATAAAATTCTCCCCCATCAAGATCTTTATCTCTATCTCTCTATAAAGATGGATAGATAGATAGAAAGATAGAGAAAAAGAGACAGAGAGAGAATGACAGATTTATTATTTATTATAAGGAATTGGCTCAAATAATAATTTAAACTGAGAAATTTTAAGATCTGTACTCAGCAAACTGTAAACTCAGGAGAGCTGATGGTATGAGTTCCGGTTTAAAAGTATGCAGACTTTAGACTCAAGAGAAACTGATGTTTCTATCAAGTCTGAAGTCATAAAAAATGATTGATATCCCAGCTCAAAGCTGTCAGACCAAAGGAGTTCCTACTTATATAGGAAGGCCAGCCTTTTTAGTCTCTTCCAGCTTGTAATTTAACTTCTTATTCAAGAGTTGCCTATAATAAGAAGGCAACTTGCTTTCTTCAATGTACTAATTTAAATGTTAATCTTCCCCCAAACTTCTGCAAACACACTCAGAATAATGTTTAACACATGTCTAGACTCCCCAGTCAAGTTGATACATTACTGCTACATCTTCCAAAAAAAAAAAAAGCACAAAAACAAAAACCAGAGAATTTCCCTGGTGATTTTTCACCAAATATATGGAAGGAATTATAACCGTTTTCCACAAGGTCTTATAAGAAATGGAAGCAAAAGGAATAATTTCTAACTCAGTATATAAAATGAACTAGGTCTTACAAAAGAATAAAATCAAAGAGGATAATTCTTAATCTATAAAATGAGTTTTATCTTAATACCAAACCCAGATAAAGACATTATAAGAAAGGAAAACTGGGGCCAGCAAGTGGCATGGTGATTAAGGCTCCAGAAAACAAAAGGTTAACTCTGAGGTTTGAGTCATGGACCTGGTGTTTGAGAAACATGATGGGTGAATATGCATGCATACCCAAAATTCTGAGAAAACGATAGAGAAGAGATTGTGGCATGGCCATCTCCCTAAGGAGGGATGATTTTTCACTTTCCCTCTCTGTGTGTCTCTGTCCCAAAAGTGCACATGTTCTATAGAAAAAGAGCGAGAGGGAGAGAGAAACTGAAGATAAATATCTTCTATATACACTGATGTAAAAATTCTTGACAAAGTATAAGTAACTTAAACCCAACAATGTAGAAAAATTATTCATCGTGGGGCCAGCAGTTAACGTAATGGCTATGTCGCTGGAATCCCACGTAGTCGACCGCGGTTCGCGTCCCGGACCCGGTGGCTTAAAACTCACGCCAGGTGCGTGTGCACGCATGCCCAAGATTGCGAGAGGAGAATGGAGGAGAAGGGATTGTGGCGTGGCCATCCCCCTGGGGGGTGATTTCTCGTTTTCTGTCTCTCTGTCTCTCTCTGTCTTATTTTCGGTCTCTCTGTCTCTCTCTGTCTGTCTGGCGAGTGCACACGCCCTATAGCGCAAAAAACCTCTCAAAAAATTATTCATCATGATCAAATCGTATTTATTGTATTATGTTGTTGAAGAAGTCAGGATGTATTTTTGCATAGAAAAATGTAGCAAAATACATCATGACTTTTCCAACAACCTAAAAGGTATGAATGTTTGTTTAAGCATTCAAAATCTGTTAATGCCATCATTCGCATCAATAGGCTAAAGAAATCATATGATTATATGGTCATATCAGTAGAAGCAGAAGCAGCATTGGACAAAGTCCAAAATCCAATCACAACAACAACAACAACAAAAACAAACAAAAACAAAACAAAACAAAAAAACACTTCACTAACAAGGAATAGAGGGAAATTCTTCAACTTGGTGAAGAATATCTACAGAAATCTAGAACTAATGTAACCAGTAGTGAGAAATTATTGATGGATTCTTTCTACTGAAGACGGGAAAAAGGAAAGGATGTCTTCTTTCACCACTTAGATTCAACTTTGTACTAGAAGTCCTAAGTGATGGAGATATGAAAATGACAAAACGGAATACTACAGATCAATCTCTCTGATGAATACACATGCAAAAATTATCAATAGGATACTAGCAAATCATATTCAACAACATATAAGAAAGATAATACATCATGACAAGGTAGGCTTTATTCAGGGTTTCAATGGTGGTTCAACATATGCAAAATCATAAATGTAATACAGTATATTAACAGAAAGAAAGATAACCATATGATGATAGAAATTGATGCAGAAAAAGCATTTGATAAAATGCAACATCCCTTCATTAAGGCTTTCAGCAAAATTGGCATAGAAGGATCATTTCTCAATACAATAAAAGTTGTTTATGAAAACCCCATAGCTGACATCATACTTTCAGCTTTTCCAATAAAAACTGGTACCAACAAGGCTGCCCACTTTCTCCACTCCTTTTCAATATGGTGCAGAAAGTCCTAGAAAATGCGATCAGAAAAGAGACTGAAATAAAAGGCATTCAAAAAAGGAAAGACGAGGTAAAATTATCTCTATTTGCAGATGACACGGTTATGCACATAGAAAACCCAAAGATATCCATGAAAACTCCTGGAAGTGATAAATGAATACAGTAAAGTGACAGGATACAAAATCAACATAAAAATATCTATAGCATATCTATGTACCAACAACAAGCAGACTGAGGTAGAAATGAAGAAAGCAATCTCATTTACCATAACCACTAAAAGTATAAGACACCTAAGCATAAATGTTACCGAGGAAATCAAAGACATCTACAAGGAGAACTATGAAAGTCTTTAAAAAGACATTGAAATGACATTAAAAAGTGGAAGGACATTCTATGTTCCTGGATTGGAAGAATTAATATAATCAAAATGACAATTCTACCTAAATTAACCTACGTAGTTAATGCAATTCCAATAAAATTATCAGAGACATTCTTCACAAATCTAAAAGGTAAGCATAGTATTTGTCTGAATTCATAAAAGACCCTGTGTTGCCAAAACAATCCTGTGTGAGAAGAGTGGAATAGGAGGCATCTCATTCCCTGAACCAAAAATATATTACAAAGCTGTGATAATCAAAATAGCATGGTATTAGCATAAAAGCAGACATGTGGACCAATGGAACAGAATAGATACCCCAGAAATATATCCCAAAACATGCAGCCAACTGATTTTTTTTTTTTTTGAGAGATTTTTGCTATAGGGCGCGTGCGCTCGCCAGACAGACAAAGAGAGACTCAGAGACAGAAAGCGATAAATCACCCCCCGGGGGGATGGTCATGCCGCAATCCCTTCTCCTCCATTCTCCTCTCAGGATCTTGGGCACGCACGCACACGCGCCCGGTGTGAGTTTTAAGCCACTGGGTCTGGGACGTCAACCGCGGTCGACTACGTGGGAGTCCAGCGACATAGTCATTACACTAACTGCTGGTTCCCAAGCCAACTGATTTTTGACAAAAGTTATATCAGTCAATCCAGTGAGAAAATGAAAACCTCTTTAGCAAATGGTGCTGGAAAAACTGGGTATCCACCTGCAGAAAGATGAATCTGGACCCCTATCTCTCACTATTAACAAAAATCAACTCACAGTGGATCCAAGATATAAACCTAAAACCTCAAACTATAAAATTACTGCTGGAAAACACTGGGAAAATTCTAGAAGACATTGGAGTAGGCAAACACTTCTTAAATAAGACCCCCAAAGCACAGACAATAATCCCCAAAATAGACAATTTGGATTACATCAGATTAAGAAGTTTCTGTACAATAAAAGATACAGTGTGAATCAACAGCCATCAGAATAGGAGAGTATTTTTGTAAACTATGCTTCAAATAAGGGACTGATAACTAGAACACACAGTGAACTCAAGCGGATTACTTGGGGAAAAAAAAAAAAAAAGACCCAATTTAAAGATGGGCAAATTAACTGAATAGACAACTCTCTAAGGAAGAGAACTGTCTAAGGAAGCCAAAAAGCATATGAAAAACTACTCCACATTCATTATCATTAGGGAGATGTAAATCAAAACCACAATGAAGTACCACCTACAATAGCCAAAATGGTAAAGATTCACAACAACAACAACAACAACAACAAAATGGTAAGTGCAGGTGAAGCTGTGGTGAAAAGGGAACTCTCCTACATTGTTGCTGAGAATATAAATTAGTCTAGCCACTGTGGAGAACAATATGGATGTTCCTCAAAGAGCTACAAATATAACTACCATATAATTCAGCAATTTCACCTTTGAGTATGTACTCAAAGGATAGGAAAATGCTCATTCAAAAAAGTGCTTGTACATATATGTTTATCACAGCATTATTCACAATTATTAAGACATGGAACCAGCCCAAATGACCATGAATAGATGAATGGAATGAAAAAGTGTGGCACATACACACTGTGGAATACTACTCAGCCATAAAAAACAGATCCTGACATTTGATAGAAAGTAGATGAATATAAAAAATTTACTACTGAGCGAAGTAAGCCAGGGTATGAAAGAGAGACATTGTATGTCTACACTTAATATATACTGACTGTCTGCACTCTATGGTGGAAACTGAAAGAGTAGAGGATATAGAAGCATTGAAAAGTTATGGACACTGGAGATAATGTGGGAAGAGGGTAGGTGATGGGGGAGAGTGACAGGAAAGGAATTAGGAGAAAAATAGGCAAGAGAAGTGAGGAATCCAGAAATAGAAGATTGTCTGTTGATGATAACATATATGATATTTTCAACTGAACTGGTGGGAAGTGTATTCATGTTGGGTAAATTCATTTTAGGAGCTGTAGTGATGTACAGTAATTCAATGTATAAAATAAATTAAAATAAAATACATAAGAAGTTCTATCTGATGCATTAAGGGAAGAAAATAAATTGTTAGGTACCTACAATTGGGAAAAAAGACATAAAACCATCTGCTCACAGATCACGTGACTGTGTAGAAAGTACAAAAGAATGAACAACAATGCCAAAACTTCTGCAAGAAAGTGACTACTGCAACTAAGTGTGTGGCACACAAGAAATTAGATTTTAAAATAATACAATATTATTTACATTAGTACCAGAAAAAGAAGAAAAGAAAGAAAATCTTAGTTATAAATCTAGCAAAATATGTACAAGGTCTACATAAGGAAAGGCAAAATTCTGAAGAAATTAATAAAATAGTTTCTATTAATATTTAAGAGGATAGATATGATATATATTTTATATCTAAATTCTCAATTTTATCTATAGATTCAATATCATCTGAATCCATATCCTAACTAGTTATTCTGTTGATAGCAACAAATTTATGGAAAGACAAAAAGACCAAGAGTAATCAAAATGATATTGAAGAACGAAGGCAGAAGACAGATACTACCTGACTTGAAGACTTATTATAAAGGTATAGTAGTCAAGACAGTATGATATTGGCAAAATAACCAACAGATGCATCAGTGGTGTAGACCAGAAACAAGCTTACACAACAAATATGAAGAGACTTTGTGCAAAGATATTTTGAAATTCATGTATAGTTTTTTCATAATACACATTTTTTATGTAACTTTTTGAAGAATATCTCATATAATCACCTAGATTTCTCATAGAGGATTCAAGAAAATTTAATGAAGAAAGGATGTGAAGAAAGGTAAATTATACCATCTCTAGTTTTACCTTTTCCAGAAATAGACCAACTGTCATTGGTTACCAGGAATTCCAGGAAAAGAGGGAAGGAAGGAATATCTGAAGCCAGGGAATATTTTAAGACAGTGAAACTATTCTCTGTGTTACCATAGGATACTAGTATTATTCAAGATTTTAACTATGATAACTCTGTAATGGTGAATAGATGATACTATGAATTTGCCAAACCGTGTACAACTGCTCAACAGAGTGGTTGTTAATTAAAATGAAAACAATGTAAATTTTAGATTTTGGTTAATAATAATGTATCAACATTGTTTATTAATTGTAACAAGTGTGCAACACTAATGCAAAATACTAATAATAGAAAGAATTGTGGGTGGGTTGAGGGGTATGTGAGAATTCTCTACAGTATCTGTTCAAATTTTTAATCAATCTAAAACTTGTAGAAATAAAACTTATGAAATAGAAAGTACATTTGTATTATAAATTGCACAAATTTTAAAATTTTACACTTGCATATACTCATACAACCCCATACATAATAAGATGTTAAAACTTTAAAAAATATATTTTATACACTTAATCACTGTATTATCACTTGGCTTGTAAAGTGTATTTACCCAACACAAATATGCCTCACACTGGTCCAGGTGAGGATATCAAACTAATTATCATCAACATACAACAATCCATTTCTGTGACCCATAAGATGTTAAAAATTTCCATCACTCCAGCAGGCTCTTGATTGCTTTCTCTCAAAGTAACTGTTCTTTTGACTTTTATCACTATATTAGTTTAGAAATTTAATCTTAATGAATTATACAACATTTAAATTTTTAGCTGTACGTGTGTGTGTACATGCACATGTCAGTGCAAATGATAGCAAGAAAACACTAACTCTTGTTTTCAACGCTATTGTGGCTTTAATTCCTAATGTGCTATTCTATGTGAAGTTAATAATCTACTATACTTGTATGTAAACAGAGTGAATTGACACGTTTATGTTGTTGATTGTTTATCATTTTATGGTGAATGTTTCTACTTGTTTTCCTTTTTTGTGTCTATTTTTGTGTTTAGTCCTTTTTTGTGTCTGTTTTTAACACTCACATTTATTTTTGTTAGATTTCATCTATGGAAACTCTACTTTGATTGTATGTTTAATAGTTATTGTTTTCATGTAGGGAATACTACCTATTTATGTTAGGTTTATGTCATTATACATAATTTTGCTTTTTATAAGAACTTTTAATATTTTTAGTGGACTTTCTAGACATACAATTATGTCTCCATAAATAGAGGTGGTCTTACCCATTACTTTAAAATTTCTTGTATTTCATTGCTCTCTTTTGTCAGTTATAACAAATCAATGTTCTATACATCCTGGAGATGGTAAGAACCCTTTTCTTTTGCTTACTTTAGTATGGATATCTCTATTATTTCACATAAATTGCAGTAATTGTGTGTGTGTGTGTGTGTGTGTTCGTATGTTAAGGAAGTTAAGAAGCAACTTCCTGTTTTATTGAATGCTTTTAACATGAAAGGATTTTGAAAGTTGTCAAGTGTCTTATGGGACCTGAAGAGGTAATCACAATGCTTTTTCTTCTTATATCTATTACAATGATGAATTAAATGAATGACTTTCTTCATATTGATCCACTCTTGAATTCCTGGAATAAACTCCTCATGGTCTTTATATATAAATTTTTTAAGATACTATTTGATTTATTTAGCTAATATTTTAGATTTCTGCCTTATATCCATGAGAAAGTTTGATCAGTAATGTGTACTTCATGTGATCTTATTATGGTGCTGTGTCAATGTCATATTATATTTGTCTCAAAAAATAATTTAAAAGTTTTTCTTTATTTTGTATTCTCTGGAAAAGCTCAAGTACTTTTAGAATTATCTAATCTTCACAATTTTGTCCACTTTTTTCTTTCTCTTTCTTGAGGAATTAGGAAGGTCTTTTAACTACTTTTTCTATTCTCTGCAAAAGCCAATTTTAGTAAATTAGAATTTCCAAGAAAATAAACATTCTGTATAGCTGTGGAGGTAATCTCCAGGAGATTAGCTTCTTTGATCTTGTTGATTATGACTTCTCTACTCTTACCAATATCATACCCACATTTTCTGTCTTTGGGAGAACGGTGATAACTGTTATTAGATTTTTTTTTATCTTAACTATTCCGTGTCTATAATTTTTGCTCTAAGGAAGTCTCTTTTATTTCATTGAATTTATATAGTCATAATTATTATATTTCATCATTTTTAATTTTTTTAGTCAAAATTTTGTTTTGTTGGATAGCAAGGTTTTGACACCTACTTTGTATTTCAGTTAACAATCTGTCTGCCTTAGAATGAATTTTACTAGTTACATATATTGAATGATCATTATGTTTGCTCTCAGTTCTATAATATCATTTTATTTTTCTTTAAATATGCAATAAATACATATAGTTGTTTATGTGCATCTGTGTCTACTATCTGTAAAGCCTGGACCCTGTTTTCCTCCCTGTAGTTACCTTAATATAAGACACAGTTTTCCATCCCACTGAAATGGTCCTCATTTGCACTGTATCTCGGAGTCTGTCATATGGTATGTGCTCTACAGCTCTGATTGCTCGTACAGCCTGATGTGTTTGAAAGGTCAGGCTCACCGTCTTCCAATGCTTTGTTTTTTTATTTTATTTTGTGATTCCCAGTATTAAGTGATTGAATTTATTCTGTTTTCATTTTTCTTATTATTTTAATTTTTTTTTAATTTTCTTTTGAATTTTGAGAATGTTTTTATGCTTTACCTGAACAACTTTCTTTTCTTGAGTAGTCAATATTACTATTGTCTCTGAGATAATTTTTTTAAATGATTATTTATTCATTCATTTATTTATATGATGGGTTTTCTTCCATAGGGCACATAAACTTGTTAGAGAACGACAGAAAGAGGTAAAGTGAGAAATCACACCCCAGAAGGGATGGCCACACCAGAATCTCATTTTTTCCATTCTCCTCCCAGGATTTTGGGCATACAAACATATTGCCTAGCATCATTATTAAGTCACCAGGTCCGGGGCCCAAACCATGGTAAGCCATGTGGGAGTCCAGAGCCTTAACCACTTTGCAACCTGGTGGCCTCTCTTATAGACAATTAAAATTTTTTTCATTATTTCATACTTATAATGTCTTTTCTGATCCCAGTTTATTCTCTCTTCATAACTACTGCCTTAATTTCACAGATACAATGCTGTTTTGACTAGTATTGAATATACTAAATAGAAATTTTCTACATATCTTTTCTTTTTCCTCTTTTTCACCACTTATCTATTTCAAAGGGATAGACTTCTCAAAACAGGTCATAATTTGGATACACAAGTGTTTTTCTTTTGTGGATATGATGACTTCTTATCCATGTCTGTATTCTCAAAGAGAAAGATCTGACAACTTACATATTCTCAAATTTGACTAAAAAGAAAGTTCGAGTTTAAAGCCTTCCCTCACAGGACCAGCAGTTCGTGTAATGGCTACGTTGCTGGGCTGTCATGTAGTTGACGGCAGTTAGAGTCTCAGACCTGTTGGCTTAAACTCACGCCAGGCGCATGTGTGTGTGTGCCCAAGATCCCGAGAGAAGAGTGGAGGAGAAGGGATTGCAGTGTGGCCATCCTCCCCACCTCCGCCGCCCCCCAGGGTGTGTGTGCGGGGTGATTTCTCGCTTTCTGTCTTTCTGTCTCTCTCTGTCTTTTTGGATAGCACATGTGCCCTATAGCAAAAACCTCTCAAAAATAAATAAATAAATAAAGCTTTCCCTCAGGTTGATGTAGATCTCATTCTAAATCTCCTAGGCCCAGAGGCCCAGAGAATGTAATGCTTAGAATTACGTTATTTTCATTATGTTTTAGAAACTTACCTCCTTGGTAAAGGAGAGAGGCCATGTGTTCCAGGATTTAAGTTAGGGGCAACTGACACAGTAAGCTAACTGATACTTGTTGATATTGTTATCTTAGCCACAAATTGTGATAGAGGTGCCTCTTGCTTAATGATGAAACTGTCTCTATATCACATGTAAGCCAGAAAAATATTGCTGCCACAAAATCTTGACTTAAGGATATTTTATACAGTGGTCACAGTATTTATTCGCTCCCAATGAACTTGCTCCTCACCTTCTCCTCTGTATGACCTCTTAAATTAGACATGCACATTCTGTGACAGTTTGCCCCAAATATTTTAGGACAAGATACTCCTCACACCATGGGAGTTTTTGAATCAATCCTTCCTCCTTTATGATGTTCTATGTCTTATATCTCACAGGAATTCCTGGACATTTTTGCAAGTGGAATATATCCCAAGTTTCCTTGCTGCTGTAGGTTTCCTCTCAGTTTCTAGAGAGGGAGAATAGATTCTGCCTCTCAGGTTGATACTCTACTTCACTTGTTCCAAAAATTGCAATTGAAGTCAGTGATGGATAATATATGTATTAAAATATTCCCAAGTGGAAGTATGTTCAATCTTTACTTTTGAAACTTGAAAATTAAGCTAACTCAACCAAAGGCTGTCAGGTTTGTTGCTAATATGACATGGCTTTCCTTTGTCAGTGTGTGAAGCTAGACCAGTATTAACAGTCAGTGGCAGTCTATTCTTTCCAAATCTTTAGGCACATATTGCAAATGATAGATCATTTATAAAAGTGAATGTATTGTCTCAAGATTTAATTTAGTCATATGCTCTTATCCATTCTATTAATTTATTATTTATTATTCTGAAACTTATCTTGAAAAAGAAACAAAATATGCAAAGAACTGTACATATCATCAACTATAAATATAAGTCTTATCTGCCAATTTGCTTCTTTTTCCCTAGTTTGTGAGACTTCAAAAAACTAGGGACCAGCAGTTAGCATAATGGCTATGTTGCTGGACTCCCATGTAGTCGACCATGGTTCGCGTCCCAGACCCGGTGGCTTAAAACTCACGCCAGGCACGTATGCATGCGTGCCCAAGATCCCGAGAGAAGAATGGAAGAGGAGGGATTGCAGCGTGGCCATCCCCCATGGGGAGTGATTTCTCGCTTTCTATCTCTCTGTCTGTCTGTCTGGCAAGCTCACATGCCCTATAGCAAAAACCTCTCAAAAAAAAAAAAACTATAAAATCATGTTTAGTGATGAAATTCAAATGGCACCTGCATTTTTTTAAATCAGGGTTACTTATGTTCATAAACTTGTAGAAAAGCCAAAAACATTCTTCATAGTTTAGAACTGATTTTCTTTTAGTAATTGTCAAACATAGATTTCTTTTTCTTAAAGGAATTTACTCTTTTCCTAGATCCAGAGAATTTTATGTGGAAAGGGACTTTAGAGATCACATCTTTATATTTGATAAGTGAAAATACTGGAGTTAATTGAGAAGTGGACTTTGGATAGGAACCTGTCTTCAGATTCAAAGCCTTTCTTCGGACTTTCAAAAGCATGAACAGTATGTAGTGTCAGGTTGAAATGCCCTTTGATCAAATTTCTTAATTTGTGGTCCTCATAGGTCCATAGATGAGCTCTATCATGTGTATGAGTTCCTTGACATTGTAGGAAAGTGTGTGTTTGTGTGTGTGTGGCTGAGTGTGACTATGTGTATTCTCCTGGGAATAACTTTCATTAGCTCCTTAAAATAGTCATTCCCAAAGGTTAATAAATACTGCTGTACATTAACAAAGATTCCATAATAGATGGCAAATAGTTTAACAATTTATCACAATGTGGTATGAAAGGATTTAAATAAAATAAAAAGCAATATATATATAATATACATATATATTATTTCTTAAAGAATTATTTTATTTAACTTTATTTATTTATATATTTATTTGTTTATTTTATTTGCCCAGAGAAGGACAGAGTGAGAGAGAAAGTGAGAAAGCAAACCACCAGATCCAGGACTCAAACTGTGGTCAGCCATGTGGGAGTCCAGAGCCCTTAACCACCATGCCACCTGCTGGCCCCTAAAGTTATATATTTTTATATGTAAAAATAAAGAGAATCACCACAAATATACTCTATACTATTTAGGAACCATCAGTATTTAAACTTCAGCAGATATTTCAGGGGATAAAGTTAATATATAGTCATATCTAAAATAAGCCATATTAACAAATATGAAAGAACGAAAGATTTACCTATCTTCTTTATTTAAAAATATCACTATGTTGTTTTTAATTTTCATACCTGAAGTAGGGTATGATACTTCTCTGGTGTTTACGGGGAAGAAGGGAGAAAGAGAGGGAGGGAGAGAGAAAGGGAGAGATGAGAATGGGAAGTGTGAGGAGAGTAGAAAAAGAGAAATACTTTCTGTTTCTTGATCTTAGTCAACTTTTGGTCTCAGTGAAAAACCTCAGAATTTAAGAGAGAACAGCATGTAAACAATAAGAAACATAATCCATAATCCTTCTGTGCTAAATTTATAATATATCTGTCATTCACAATTTATATTTGTCATTCACAAATATAAATTGAATCTTCAGTCCCAAAATGTAAGCAAGACTTCTTATGGTCTCTTGAGTTATCTTATTTCATAATTCATAATTCTGATAGTCCATTAACAATAATAGCAGCTAATGCACAGATATCAGTCTGGAGACTCTGTTCAGTGAAGAGCACCTCCTGTTAATGTTCCTGCCTGTGGTCTTGCACCTAGGCATTCAGCTGTTGGCAACACTTTGTGTGCTTATGTGCATTCACTGGAAACTCCACTTTCCCTCAGTCAGGACCAGAAGATCGAAGGGCTTGTTAGTCATCTTCTAGTGAAAAGTACATTACATTTTCCTTACAAGTTATTTCTTAAAAACATTGAACTTAATTTATGTGTTCCAGTTAAAAGCCAACATTTGTCTAAAATATAAATAAATTTCCAAACACCGAGAAGGGGAAGTCCAATAGAACATTTATAATGCTTTAATTGCTATTCCTTCCTCCATAATTAAATAATTCTTAAAAATTCAGACTAAATTTTAGGTCAACGGAAATAGTAAATGTAATTATTTTATAAATTATTTCTACTTATAACTGTATTTTAGTGAGTTTAGGCTTCTATAACAAAATACCATAAACTGGGTACTTTAAACAATTATTTTTTCACATTTCTAGAGCTTGGGAAGTCTAAGATGCAGGTATCAGCAGATCCCATGTCTGGTGATTGCCCACTTTCTGGTTTGCAGGCCCACTTTCCTGATTGACAAGAAGCAGGAAGGGAGCAAGTTTTCTCTTTTCCCTTTTTATAAGGTGATTAATTCCCTCATGAGTGCTCCACCCTCATGATTTAATTACCTCCAAAATACTATCATCTTGGAGATCAGGGTTTCAACCTATGAATTTTGGGGAAGATAAGGGCAGACAAACATTCAGTACATAGCAATAAGCTTAAAATGGCAAAAAAAAAAAAGAAAAGCTAACATTTCTTGTCAGATTACATTGTAGTTAGTGATTTATGAAACTGTCTTTTTTTTTTTTTTGGTTGTATTCTTTGAAGATGTACTATCATTTCTACCTTACAGATTCCAAAACTGAAGTTTAAAAGTTAAAACAGTTTCCTGGTGTCACTCACTAGAAATAGGAGAGGCAGGATATACTCTCATGGTGGAAGTGAGCAGGTCACTTAAAAGAAAAAGTGGAAACAAGCAGGTCACTTAAAAGAAAAATAGAAAATTGGGGCCAGCAAGTGTCATGGTGGTTAAGGTAGGACTGACCACAGTTTGAGTTCCATACTTGACAACTTGAAAATCACGCCAGGTGCGTGTGTATGCATGTCCAAAATTCCAGGTGGGGAAAGGAGAAGAGATTATGGCATGGCTCTCCCCACTGTAGGGTGAGTTGTCACTTTCCGTCTCACTGTCTCTCTCTGTCTCTTGTTGAGCACACATTCCCCCTGGCAAAAACCTAAAAAGGAAAAAAAAAAAAATTGGCCATACTATCATATGGGAGAGAAGTGCTTATCTTTGATCACTTCACTGAATCAAGGTTGTTGATGAAGATGGAATAATAGCAGTATGTTAAAAATTCTAGTAATAGGGAATTTATTTTGCCTTGTGCTAAATTTCTCACTTCTGTTTATCTTTTATTCCAGCAAAGTTCATTAAGTGGTAAACAGGTAAAAGTATCTTTATTTGCAAAGTCCTTAGAAAGCATATTTCTACAAATATCATGCTGCTAAAATGAACAAGACTATATATATATATATTTTTTTTTTTTTTTAATTCAATAAAGGGCACTTGTGCACACCAGAGAGAGAAAGCATGGTAGAGAGTCACACTGGTAGTCCCACATGGTAGAGAGTCGCACTGGTAGTCCCACGTGGTAGAGAGTCGCACTGGTAGTCCCACGTGGTAGAGAGTCGCACTGGTAGTCCCACGTGGTAGAGAGTCACACTGGTAGTCCCACATGGTAGAGAGTCGCACTGCCATCCTTTCTCCTCCATATCACTTTTCAGGATTTGGGGTACATGCACACATGTATCTGGCATATTTCTCAAGCTGCACTTTCAGGGACTCAAACCATGCAATTAGCCATGTGGGATTCAGCCACCCCAACCACCATACTACCACAAGCCTGCTTCACGCTGACTACTATATTGATGACTGATGTCAAAACGCAAAAGATGGTGTTACTGGAGCTATCTATTTGTATAAATATGAATATCATACGTTATGCATATGACTTTGCAAAAGAATTTTAGGTTTTGATTAGCAAGATCAGCTGAAAAGAGCATTATGTAGGTGTACTGCTCTGTGGGCAGACAGTGCATCTGTAATCTTTTTAGTTATCTTGCAAGTATAGTTGACATAACTTGAATTCATTACCTTTCTTGAGGGGAAAATGTGCCATATTTTGGTAATGGTGACTGAGAAACACAGAAGATTCATATTTTGAAAGTGTATGGGTTTTATTTTGGGTTTTAGTATTTATGAGAGAGAATGTAAAACATCTTTTAAAATTATTGTACATAATATGTGTTCATAAGTATTATCTGACCAACTTCAGGCAAAGATTAGAATTTCAGATACAGTCACTTGTCCTAAAGGTCTGTGAATGTGTTTCTATGTCCCCTGTTCTGTTTGCATGTTGCACAATGAAGATAAAATTTCATCGAGGTATTTTTTATATGTGTGGCTAATTAGTATGTGACTGAAGAATAGCAATGTTCTAACTTTCAGTATATATTAGTGCCTCTGCCACTATTCCAAACATTAATAAGCATTTTAATATTTTATAAGGCAAGCTCTAAATTTTGGAAAGTAAATCTGAACACTATTAATACCCAATGGGGCACATTAAAACAAGGGGGACTACATGAACTACTGTGTAGCTGAATACTTAAATCGAGAAATTAGACTTTTTTACTGATATTGGAGAGCTCAGTAAGGCTTATGAGAGGGCTTGAGCTTTCTTGCAAGAGCTGATATGTCATGGATGTATTTGAGCCCTGTTGAAAAGGATAAAAATTCATGTTCAATTCAGCTCACTGGTGTGTCAAAGAGAAGCAGTTGCAGAAGCTGCCTGAAAATCATAAGGTCTGACTAATTCTGTGCTTTAATCCATCACGTGTCAGGATTTTCTCTGAGCCTTAATACGATATCACTGTTTTCAATCATATCTTGACAAGTGCTGAGAAGGACAATACATGGACAGGAAAACACTCACCATACATTTGTTTCTACACAGCAGGCAAGAGCTGCATATAATGAAAGCGCTTCACTCATTTTCAGGCTTCTTTTACCTTGGACTATTTCTGCAAGGATACGCTTAGATCAGTGTGAGTATAATTTGTAATCAGTGGGTTGAAACTGAATATTTAAGGGTGTGCATGGGTTTTCGAGTATTGGCACTCATAAAGCTCAACTCAATGAAAGCATATTACAGAAACTGATGAGAAGACTTTTCCCGCACCTCTTTGCAAGCCAAAATAAGAGCAGGAAAAAGATCAAGTTTATTGATCTCATACATGGCTGATAGATTAAGAATAAAAAGCCATCGCTTATAGTTTAAAAATATAGAATAATTAATATTCTAGTGAAAAAGTCTAGCGATAAAAATTTTAGGATAGATTTTAAAATTTTCTTGTGTTTTTTCTATACTCACCTTTAGTCGCAACATTTAAAAAATACACTGCTTTTCTCTGGGATGATTATGTGTCCTTTGATAGTGATGTTTATATAAAATATATTTGAGTTTCCATGATTATAATTCAAAATATGTTTCATAGTAAGATTCAGTTTTGCATGTAATCCAGTTAATTGTCCATCTAAGATATTCAGACTTGCAGGTGGGTTATAACTGTAAGTGAGCTTTCTTCTGAAAGCCTTTGCACATGCCATAACTTCTCCATTTTCAGAAGCAAACTTTCTGAGACACCCTTACTGTCTCTTCGTACTAGAGGGAGAGGGGACTTTGATTTCCTTTTAAGTGTGCTTATGCATGCAGATGACAAGTTAGTATTGTTAGTGTTGGTTGGCTGGATCCAAGGCTGTGGATCAGGGACATTGATTCTTCTCCATGTGTATCTCTCCACTGGCTGCTTGGGTTCTCTTACATTGTGACACCTGGAATGTAGGAGTGAGTGTCCTCATTGGCAAGAAGAGGAAGTTGCCAGTTTCTTAAGACTTTGGCCCTACATCAAGTGTAATGTCACTTCTGCCAAACTTTTCTACAAGATTTCTTATAGCAACATAAATCTTTTCTTTAGACCACTTCACATCTTAACATTGTGAAGATATTTGTGTGGGTTTCTGAAATTTTGTCTCCCCATTAGATTGTAAGTGTCATAAGGGTAAAGATCTTATTTGATTATGATTTTACTATACTGTGTTTCCAGCATTCAAGGTAATGAGGAGCATACATAATAATCAATAATTTTTTAATAAATAAAATACATTCAATATTTTGCTTGTTTTCTTGAGAGAGAAGCCACACTTGTATTTAGTTACCATCAAGTTCTGCCTTTGGACTGAACAGAATAATTCACTTTTTAGATTAGAAAAATTTTGTTTCTTTAAGTTTAATAAATCATTTCCCTTTTCTTTTTACTAGACGGAGCATGCTTGTCAGAGAAAGATAAGAGAAAGAGAGAGAGAGTGGGGAAATAATGCACTACCAGGGGGCATAGCCGTGCTGCAATCCATTCTCTTCCATCTCTCCCTCCCCTTAGGATTCTGCACATACACAGACATGTGCCCAATGTGTTTCTCAAACCACTAGGTCAGGAACTCGAACTGTGTGGCCAGCTGCATGGCATCCAACTGCCTTAACTACCAGGCCACAAGCTGGCCCCTGAATAAACCAATTCATATATATTTTTTATACATCACAAGGTTTTTCTTTATAGAAGCATTAATTTTCCTTAGTGTTAAAAAAATGTGCTTAAGAGGAGTTTGGGGCCAGCATATGGCATGGTGGTTAAGGCGCTGGACTCCCACATGGCCAACTGTAGTTCAAGTCCCAGGCCTGAGGGGCTTGCTTTCTCATTTTCCCTCTTTCTCTCTCTTTGTCTGTCTCTGGTTGCACATACCCTATAGCAACTTTTAAAGTAATAATAATAAATGAATAAAATTAAATAAATAATTCTTAAAAAAAAAATAAGAGTTTGTAGACACCGGGAGATGGAACACAGATATAGAAGTGAATCAATACAGAAGAGGTCCTGGTTTACACTCTGGCACCTTCCTGAGTGTTCTGGGTGTGGGCATGCCTGTGATCTAGGCTGGCTGAGACCAGGAGTAATCATGGCACATCGGGGATGTTTTTCTCTGTCTGTCTCTCTCTTTCTTGTTCTCTCTATCATGGAAAACATAAATAAACTTTTTGAAAAGAGTTTGTAGTAAATTTTATATTAGTTTAGAATATAAATGTAGTTAATTGTATAGAGCATTTAATTTTTAGAAGTATTTTCCCTATATTATGACAATATGTACAATCAGTCAGAGGTTTTAGACCAGTGGTTTTCAACTTTAAATACACACTAAGAAATACTGAGGAGCTTTCAAAAGTATTGATGCATGAATTCTGTCCCCAGAGATTATGATTTAATTGGTCTGGAATACAGGCTGGAAATTTCTATTTTAACATTCTATAAATGATTATAATGTTAAGCTAAGGCACAGAGCCACGGCTTTAACCAGTTCTTGTCAACCCTCCCTCTTTGGGTATTAATGGGGCTTATCTACTTGTAGTTTTTTAAAAATCCCATATGATCATAATTTGGACTGACAGCTGAGAATCACTGCTTTATACATTATTATTTGCCTTTTATATTTAATTTAGATAATATTATCCTTTATATATTTTGGAGCATTTTTCCAAAATAATATGTACTTTAAAAAAACCTGCCTCTTTCTTATATTTATTTTTTGATCATATTAGTAATTTTTGATGCTAATATATATATGTATCCCCAATCTTATATTAAACATAAATGAGGCCATTCTTAAACTCTTAAAAGAATCTATTTCTTTGCAGATGCTATAAATACTTTGCTACATACTCATTGTACTTACAGATTACACAAAACATGGACAATAATTGTTGAAACCATGACTTTGATTTGCCTGGTTCAGTGATTGAGATAATTGAGCACTGGGTCAACT
This sequence comes from Tupaia belangeri chinensis, assembly GCF_000334495.1. Classification (NCBI taxonomy): domain Eukaryota; kingdom Metazoa; phylum Chordata; class Mammalia; order Scandentia; family Tupaiidae; genus Tupaia; species Tupaia belangeri. Next base: position 1,896,535 of record NW_006209642.1, read on the forward strand.
AGTAGGCTAGTTACACAAATTAAATAGTTGCATACATAATGTAATTTGAAAGAACAAATGTCCCAAGAGATGAGAAATACATGCTGCCATTTTTGCAAGACCTGAGCCTGTAAATTAGCACTTCTAGTGTAGTCCACTTTCAAACCACCATGAGTTTTAGATTTAAGGAGAGAAGATGTAGACTTCACCTCTCAAAAGAAGGACTGTGAATGAATCTGGGTTCATTAAAACAATTTTTACAGAGTTATTTCCTTTTTCTGCAATGTGGTGAACTAAGTATCAAGACTGAGCCTCTCACTAAAAGCAATACAACTTGGACGTCATAAAAGGAACATCTTACATGTGTCAGGTTGCTAACAAGAAATAAACAGTCGAAACAAAGACTAAATGAGTGTGAATACTAAAAGAGGGGTTTGACACTGAAGCTAGTTTTTGCCTTGAAGGCTTTTATAAAACCCAGTGAATCTAGGTTTCATGGGGCTCAGAGAATAGGTAATAAAACTACAAGGTAATTTGGGCCAGCCATTGGCGTGGTGGCTAAGCCACTGGACTCCCACATGACCAACCATAGTTCAAGTCCAGGTCCTGGCAGCTTGCTTTTTCACCTGTAGCCTCCCCCCCACCGCTCTGGTGAGCACATGTGCCCTGTAGCAAATAATAATAATAAAAAAGAATAAGATAAAAAAAAGATAAGAAAGAAGACACAAGTAACTAACAGAAATAACTAACCCCTTCAAAGGATGCCAAAGAAAATCACTTGTTCTGAACATTGACCTTTATTAGAGGTGTAAAATATGTATCTTGAGAATTTTCAAAAATAAGCTGGTTATATCCACATTTTCACTCCAAGTTCCCAACATTGTGGTGACCTGAAAATGTTCTTACTACTTCAATGGGTAATTAAACCATAGAACTGTCATAAAACAGAGTAGAATAGAGCAATTAAGTAAAATAATAATAATAATAATAATAAAAACTATAGCTATTCTCAACATGAAGAGTCATATGAAAGAAAGAAACTAGATGCAACATCATACATAATCTATAATACAGTTATGTGAATTTCAAAAATAGGCAAAATTAAACTACATTGTTGGGGATGCATACTTAGGTGGAACAACTAAAAAAAAAAAAAAATCAGTAGGGGAGCCAGCAGGTGGTGTGGTGGTTAAGGCGCTGAACTCCAATATGGCCAGCCATGGTTCAAGTTCTGGACCTAGTGGTTTGCTTTCTCACTCCCCCCATCCCCCGGACCTCAGCACACACACACACACACACACACACACACACACACCTGCCTCTCTATAATCCTGTAGCAAATTAGAAAATAATAATAAGGATAAATAAAATTAAATAAACAACTAAAAATCAATAGGTTAGTCCCACAAAAATGAGAATAGTCTGTATATATAGCCAGGAGGAAGATTCAAATTTGTCAAGTAAAATTTTAAGTTTTGGGTGGGAGATTTATTTGTTTGTTTTTCACGTAAGACATATACACTGAGTGGAGAGACAAAGAGAGAGAGAAGATGAGGAAACACTTCCCAGGGGATTGGGATTGTGGTGTGGCCATCCCCCCTGGGGAGTTGATTTCTGAATTTCTGTCTCTCTGTCTTTCCAGTGAGCACACACGCCCTATAGCAAAAAGTCTTTCTTAAAAAAAAAAAAAAAAAAACTTAAAAATTTAGCAGCTTCACATGGTTTTCTCTAATGAATGTTCTGTTTAATATCAGGAGTAAGACGAAAAAGACTGTGATACATGTTTTAAAATTTGATTTGTGAACGCTATTAGAGTAATAAGAGAAAAAATATGTAATAATTATTAAAAAGTTGAGAAATACTATTCACATGATATATTTGTGAATGTTAAAAATCCAGATTCTACAAATACATGGCCAGCCTTAGAGTCTAGTGATTAAGGGAATGGATCCCCCATGGCAGATCACTGTTCAAATCTCAGCCCCAGTGATTTGAAAAACACACCAAGCTGTTTGCATGCATGCCTCGAATCTCAACAGGATGGCCAAATGAAGAAGTTTGAAAAACACCCTGGTGTGATGGGATTATGCTCCATGAGGGGGTGCTTTTCCCCTCTCTGTCTCTCTCTGATGTGCACACATGCCCTCTGTCAGTTATAATGAAAAAGACTCTACAATTATTAAAAAAAATTACCAACCTTTTTAGGTAAGGAAAATCAGTATCTACATATCATTCACATGTCTATACATGTCATAATAAGTAGTTATAATAAAAATACCAAGAATATAAAATAATCTGAGAACAATTTAGGAGAAGTTATCCATGCCATCTATGGACAAAATAATAAAATATTTTGAAAACATTGAAAAATAACTAAATATTAGAAATATATATCATGTAAAGAACAACCAATTGATTAAAAAATGAAAGTAAGTAAAGAGACTTGCCTTTTCATATATAAAGAATTATTTTTTTATTATGGTAATTAATATGGTTTAATGATGAATAAATAGATGAAGTGAAATAAGGAAAGAACATAGAGATATACCTATAGAAATAGAAATCTGATTTATGTAAACCAGTTGGAAAATAATTTTGATTAAATGAAGTTAAGATACAGAATGATCTAATGGAATAAAATGAAGTTGGAATTCCATCTCATATCATGTACAAAAAATCTACAGTTCTTAAAGAGCTAGAGTGAAAAATAAGCTTCAAACTTTTATGACAAATATAGGAGAATATTTTTTACTTTGTCAAGGTAAACAATGATTTCTTAAATATATATACATGCACTTAAATACAATAAGCCCAGACTATGTAAAAAAATTAAACATAATGAAATTAAAGATAAGAATTTGTGTTTATTAAAAAAGATGCCATAAACAGAGTGAAAAGATAATCCAAAAATTAGAAGACAATATTTACAAAAATTATATCTGACAAAGAACTGATATCAAGAACATATAAAGGACTGAGGAAGTCAATAAGAGACGAATAATCTAGTACAAATGTCAAAAGAATCAAATGTGCACTTTATAGAAGAGAAACTCAAATTGCTGAGAAACACAAAACCATAATGAAATATCACCTAGTATCCAATAGAGAGGTAAATGTAAAAGGCCAGAAAAACACTAAGTGATGGTAAGAATATACAGCAACCAGAATCTTTATACTCTGGAATAATTACATTGTAAAACAAGTTTGAATAATGTAGTAAAATTGAGCATGATTATTCCTAGGCATTGAATCAACTCCTACATATTCACCAAACATAGAAGTATGTAAAAGATGTTTAAAGCAGTAATGGTTTTTGTTTTTTGTGTTTTTCTTTTTTTTATTTTTCATCAAAATAACTTTTATTTTGAGTGTCTTTTGTAAGTTGGACACTGTTTAAGGCACTGGGAATCCTGAAGTGAATAAAATAAGATCACACTCTTTATGTACCACCTCCCCCTCCCCATGTCCAAGCACACATTATTCTTGATTGTCAGCTAACTATAGATGGAGAATCTGTTATTGATCAGAGATGGCCCTTTGTATAAAAATCTGTTAAAAGAAATGTTGTTTAAAACAAAACAAAACAAAATGGTGCAGACTCAGTAGCACAGTGGTTAAGGGAGCCAGACCCCATGTGGACAACTTGGTTCAACTCCCAGACTCTAGAACTCCAAGAATCTACTAGGAAACTGTGCATGCATACTCCAGATCTCAACAGTATCAAGAAATGGAGGGACCAGCAGTTAGTGTAATGGCTATATCGCTGGACTCCCACGTAGTCGACTGCAGTTCAAGTCCTGGACCCAGCAGCTTAAACTCATGCCGGGCGCGTGTGCGTGTGTGCCCAAGATCCCAGGAGGAGAATGGAGGAGAAGGGATTGCGGCGTGGCCATCCCCTCTAGAGGGTGATTTCTCACTTTCTATCTCTCTGTCTCTCTCTGTCTTTCTGGTGAGTACATGCGCCCTATAGCAAAAACCTCTCAAAAAAAAAAAAATAGAAATGGAGAAGCAATTGTAGTGTGACTATGCACTATTGGGTACTGTCTGTCTGTCTGTCTGTCTCTCTCATAAATTCACGTCTTCTAGCAAAAAAAGAAAAGATTCCTGGAAATCAACCAAGTCAACCCATCTATCAACAGTTGAATGATTAAATTAAATAGACTTTTTTATATTTGTAAAACATTATATTTCACTACTATAAGTAAATGAAATGAATGAAAATTAATGAACAGGAGCTATATTATCAAGAAGGCTAAATTTGTTTTTTTTTAAAGTTATAAAAAATAGAAGCGAGAAAAAAAATGTAAAGAGCCCAAGTAGGGCCAACCTGTGGCCCCGTGGTTAAGGTACCTGAATCTCCCATAGCTGACTGTGAGGTTTAAGTATCAGACCTGGTGGCTTAAAAAACATGCTGGAGGCAGAACTAAACCCCAAAGCATACATCCAACTGATTTTCAACAAAGGGCACAAGACAATCCGGTGGGGAAAAGAAAATCTCTTCAGCAAATGGTTCTAGAAAAATTGGATATTCACTTGCAGAAAAATGAAATTTGACTTCTATTTTTCACCACTAACAATAATCAACATAAATGGATCAAGTATCTAAACATAAAACCTCAAGCTATAAACTACTGGTGAAAAATATAGGGGGAACTCTTGGAGACATCAAAGTAGGCAAAGCCTTCTTAAATAAGACGCCCACAAAGCACAGGCAATGATCCTGAATATAGAAAGGTGGGATTACATCAGTCTAAAAAGCTCCTGTTCAGCAAAGGAAACAATAATTAGAGGGAGGAGACAACCTTCAGAATGGGAGACTATTTTCAAACTATGCCTTAGATAAGAGACTAATACTCAGAATATACAGGGAACTCAAGCAGCTTTCCACCAAAATATAATCAATTAAAAGATGGGCAAATGAGCTAAACAGATAACTCTTCAAAAAAGACATGCAAACTTCCAAAAAAGCATATGTAAAAAAGCCCAACATCATAAGGAGAATTCACCTTAAAACCACAATGAGATACCATTTAACCCCTGTCAGAACAGCTAAGATTAAAACAATAGAGAATGGTAAGTGCTGGTGAGACTGTGATGAAAGGGAATACTATTATACTGATAGTGGGAATTTAAATGATTACTTCCTCTGTGGGGAACAGTATGGATGTTCATCAGATACCTATAAGTAGAACCACCATACAAGCCAAACAAAAACAAACAAAAACCTACCATACAACTCAGAAATTCCACTCTTAGGTATCTACCTAAGGATAGGAAAACCCTGTCGGAAATGTACTTGCACATCTATGTTGTTTGTGTGTGTGTGTGTGTATGTGTGTGTTTGAGAGGTTTTTGCTATAGAGCATGTGTGCTCGCCAGAGAGACCAAGAGACAGAAAGTGAGAAATCACCCCCTTGGGGGAATGGCCACACTGCAATCCCTTTTCCTCCCTTCTCCTCTCCAGATCTTGGGCATGCACACACACGCACCCAGCGTGAGTTTAAGCTACCAGGTCTGGAACTTAAACCGCGGTCAACTACATGAAAGTCCAGCAACAAAGCCATTATGCCAACTGCTGGTCCCACACATTCATGTTTATTGCAGCATTGTTCACAATTGCTAGGACTTGAAATCAACCCAGATGTTCAACAACAGATGAGTGGATTGAAAAAATGTAGAACATGTACTCTATGAAATATTACTCAGCCATAAAAAAGTAAAGCCCTGACAGTTGATACAAAGTCAATCAATATGGAATATTTAATAAGTGAAGCAAACCAGACTATGAAAGATAGGCATTGTATTTCCCTGCTTAATATATACTGAATGTCAAAGTCTTCTCTTTATAGCAGAAACTGAAAGATTGGAAGGTATAATAGAAGGATGGCCAATTACAGACTGTATAGGAGGAGATGAGAGAGAGAGGATCGGGGAAAAAACAAAGCATTTAGTAGACACAAAAATGAAAAGTTATCTGTTGATGATAATGTATGTGGTAATGTGTTTGACTTAACTAATGTGCACTGTACTTATGCTGGGATAAATCATTGTATACTGTGAAGATGTACACAACCTTTAAAAGATGTACACATATTTTAAAAATTATATTTAATCATTAATTAAATATAGCTTAAATTTTATATTAAATACAAATTTTTTAAAAAGAAAGCTGGGACCAGCATGTAGTGTAATGGCTATGTTGCTAGACTCCCACGTGGTCGACTGTGATTAAACGTCCAGGACCCAGTGGCTTAAACTCACGCCAGGCAGGAGTGCAGGCATGCCCAATATCCCAAGAACAGAATAGAGGAGAAGGGATTGCGATGTGGCCATCCTCCCTGGGGGGTGATTCCTCCCTTTCTGTCTCTCTGTCTTTCTGGTGAGCACACACGCCCTATAGCAAAAGAAAAAAAAAAAGAAAAAAAAGAAAGGAAGAAAAACATGCTGGGCATGTGTGCATGAGTGCCTAAGATCCCAAAAAGGATGGAGAAGTAGTGAAGAAGGAATTGTGATGTGACCAGAATGCATGGGGGGAGAGGTGCTTTCTCCCTCTCTCTTTCTTCCTTCAGCAAGCATGTGAACCCTCTGGAAATAATTTAAAAAAGAAAGATAAAGAGCATAACTCTACTGATGTAAACATAAAAATTATACAAAACAACAAAACAAAATAACAACACAATGTTGTAAAAAGAATCACCCAAAATAGTGCTTTTCACTCAGGAAGACAAAATAAATGAAAGAGAATAGTTTTATGTGAGAGCCTTCAAAGTAATAATATTTTTTTCTTAACCTGGCTGACACATACATGAGTGTTAAATATTTTTTTCTTATCTTTTAGAAGTATTTTATGAGTTTTATCTTAAATCTTTTCGACATTTAATAAACACTTGTTTTTTTCAAGAAAGTTCTAAAGAGCTGCAAATACATGCTTGAGAAATTCTATATGTGACGGTGTTCTGCATAATAAGAGATTTGTCAAATGGTAGAAGAATCATCATATTCTTAATATTTTTAAGTCTGGTTTTATAGGTTGTATTGTATCTCCCTCCAAAACAATGTTGAAGTCCTAACCTGCAGGCTCTTCAGAATGCAAACTTATTTGGATATCAGGCCAGTACAGAGGCTGGATTAGGGTGGGCTTCTAATCTATCATTTTGCTTGAGGTTGAAGAAGAAAGAGAGTTGCAGTTTTGGCTGACTGTAGAGCACAGTAGATGCAATAATAATGAGTGAAAGACTCTATAACACAGCATCAATGAACTGTTCAAATAAGCTGATCTCATAGGGCCACCGTGGTTTAAATCCTCAGCCTAGTCAGCCTGAACCGTGCCAGGCACAGTCACCAGCACCCGGATCTGATAGGCTGGAGGACTGGATAAGGATATTACAGCCCGAACAGACCCTATATAGGGTGCTCCTGTTTTTCTCTCTCAAGCGTATGAGTGTGCATCTATCATGAAGAAAGGAAAAATTTGATTAATAATGCCTGCTTAAAAAAATCTCAATTTTAATTTTGAATAGGCATTTATATGTTTAAAAATTCAAAATGCAGTATATAGCATATAGTCTAAGGTTTCCTATCTCCATTAGTTACTTATGTATCTTTCCAGAGGTGCTTATGCCTGTATTAGCACATCAGCATACACACCACTATTAAGACACCTCCTTTTTCACAAGAAGTCTATCATACACTGTTTTGTATTTCTCCTTTTTCACCTAAGACTGACTTCCTGAAGCTATTTTCATATAAACAATTAAGTGCTTCTTCCTACTTATACTATGTCTACACGAGAATCCAGTGATATTTTTTAACTTGTGATATTTAGATGTTTCCAATATTTTAATTCTGCCTTTTTAAAGATAAAAGAATAGAAACATGGGACCAGCAGATGGCGTAGTGCTTAAGGTTGTTGGACTCCCACATGGCTGACCGCACTTTAAGTCCTGGCCCTGGTGGCTTGAAAATAATGCCAGGTTCATGTGTATGCATGCCCAAAATCCCAAGAGAAGAATGGAGGAGAAGTGATCGATCGTGGTATGACTTCCCTAGTGGGTGATTTCTCACCTTGGCAAGTGCATGCACCCTATGGCATAAACAAAGACAAAAACAAAAACAAACAAAACAAAAACTTAGGTAAAGATGGTTATAAAGCTTCATCACAAATGTGTCATACAAATTTTAGCTCTCATAATATATAATGAATAAAAAGTAGTAACATTGTATTTTATGAACTTTGAAAAATGATGGCCAAGGGGAAATAAAATAACAACACAAGATTCTATGTAACATAGCTCCCATGCCCAGCCTCATGACAGTTTGTAGTGTACTGGACTGCAGTTCTGGAGGCCACAGAGCTAATTTTGGTTTGGCTCCCTGAGTCAACCTGAAAACACACTAAGTGCATGTGTGTGGGCACAGGTGTCCAAGATCCTGAAGGACTGGAGGGCTGAGGAAAGGGGACTGTGGTGTGATGACACTCTGTCAAGGGTGTTTTTTCTTTCTCTCTGTCATGTACTCTCTATAATTAAGGGGGAAACAACAACAACAACTTTATTCTGATGTCATTCCAATCCTCATGCCAGAAGGATAAATGAAAATAGAAGGTGAGCTGACAAAAGTATGTGATTGCCCATTAAGAGCTCCAGTTTGGAGACCTGCAAGCTGTGAATAGGCAGGAGAACAGTAAACCTGAAACCTCTGAGAATGGCATCTAGGCAGAACTGAAAGTGATCTCTAGAAAACCGCCTCTTTCCAATGAGGCAGATTTTGTAGAGCAAGAAATCATCCTGGTTATGTGGATCGTGTTCTTTACAGGATGGTCAAAAGAATTTCAAGGATGAAATCGAGGACAGTGGTTCTTAGAAGATATATTTATTTTGAGGTGTCCTCTTCCCTTTTTTAACACAGCTAACTCTCAGACTATAGGTAAATAGAAAACATGATCCTGTTCTGAAAGTGTAGTTGGATAAAATGTGACAGTCAAGATTATTTCACCTCTTTGTATCAGAGAAAATTAATGTACGTATTAAAAATACATTTATTACCAATAGTGAGGTTTTTAAAAATAGCCAACAACTAAATAAACAAATTGCAGCATAACAGTGAGTAAATGGAATATAACAATCTAAGACAGATGAAGTACTCTGTCAGGAAAATATATTATCCAAGGAAAGGAAGAACACTTTCCAAGTTGTTTTGAGATATAAAGGACTTAATAAAAATACAAAATCAATAAAACAACAGGTCAAAGACAAAGCACAAGATGAGAATAAAATGAAAAGGGAAATTTCATAGCTAATAAAACAAATCAAGTTCAAAGCATCAGCATTTATAACTCCAATAAATAAATTAGAAACAAGAAGAGACAGGAATGAAAGAATAAAATATTGAATTACTGCCCTAGGGGAAAGACTAGGATAATAAATTCAATGAAGAAAAATAAACAGAGTTTTTTTTTTTAATTTATAGAAGAGATATTTGAAAGCCAAAGATGATCTAATATAAGAACAATTGAGATCCTTGCCTGTCTTGGAGAAAAGAATCTTGTTAGTAGAGGAGAAAATACTGAGTTATAGAAGAAGGGGAAATATTTCCCCCATTAACAAACATTTCTAACTATATCCTGCATAAATTATGAACTTAAAAAACAAATAAGATGGGCTACCTCTTAGACGATAAGGGAGCCATATCCCACATATCTCTCCACAGTTCAAATCCCAGTTCCAACTCCAGTGACTTGAAAAACATAATGGGTGCACATGTTTGTGTGCCCAAAATCCTGACAGGACGGAGACAAGAGGGAAAAGAGATTGTGCTCTGACCATGCTTTGTTGGAGGATTCTTTCTCTCTCTTTCCAAATAAAATGTTAGCTGGAATAACTTCAGACTCTCCAAATTCAAATTTCTAATACATTGTAGATAAGAATCTTATGTTGATTTTAATTATTTATAAGCAATGAAGATGGGTACTATTTTCAGTTCAAATGAAAAAGACTTTTAGGGGCCAGCAGGTGCCATGGTGATTAAGGGCTGGACTCCCACATGACCAATCACTGTTTGAGTCTTGGACCTAGTGGTTTGAAAAATCACACTGGGCACAAGTGCATACTTGCTCAAAATCTCAGGAGGAGAATGGTGGAAGAGAGATTGCAGCATGGCCATCCCCCCAGGAGGTACTTCTCACTTTCTCTCTCATTGTCTCTCTCTCTCTCTCTTTCTTTCTCTCTCTCTCTCTGGTGAGCACACATGCTTTCTGGAAAAAAATCTAAAATAAATAAATAAGACTTCTTCATTTATAAAAAAATTAAGTATATTTTTTTCTGTGTGAGAGAGAAATAGGTACCTTCAATAGAGTCACTGTGCTGAGACCCACTCCCACTCCCAGCTAGCCTGGATGCTGGTCACATACAGTGATCTCAATGAAGTCTTAGTATGTGAATCAAGGACTTTTCCATGTGGATCCAGTAGCATTACTGATGTGCCACCATCTGGTCCCAGAAAGTCTTCTTTAGACATTTAGTCGGGGGGGGAAAAACACCCTATCTACTGTAACGGGTAGACAGCAGGGAATCATAAATATCACAGACGTCTCCACAACATCTCTCAATACCATCTGGAAAGTATATTAAATTCTGAGGAAAAACAAAAATGATCTAAAAATATTTATCTAGCTAAGTTATCATTTATAGTAAAAGCAATACTTGGCAGACATTCACTGAGAAGAAAACTCACTTTCCTGAAATAAATACTCATTGAGAAAGTCCAAGTAATCAATAAGTGAATAAGAACCCGAGAATGGAAACAGACTTGCAATGCGTGATAAGTAGAACTATAACATGGCTTATGTACTTTATGTAGTTTCCTTGGCTTGCGTGTGGATGAGACTATTATAAATGATCAGGTAGCATGCATTCAATGCTATTTCCTTTTAAGCACTGCTTTGCCTACATTCAATAAATTTAGTAAGTTCCTTTTCTATTTCCTTTTTTTAAAAAAATTTCTTTTGAGACATCTCATTGTGTAACTGAGAAGTATGTTGTTTAATCTCCAAATATTTAGGGATTGTTTCCAGTTATCTTTATATTGTTAATACCTAATTTAATGCCATATGGCCTAAAACATATTTTATTATTTTGTATGGTTTTTTTTTTTTTACATCTATTAAGGTATATTTCATGGTCTAGAATTTGGTTTGTCTTGGTGTGACTTCAAAAAGACTGTTAAGTCTGTCATTGGGTAGAGAATTCTATAAATGACAACTAGGTCAAGTTTGATAATAGTGTGGTTAAGGTCAACTGTATCCTTACTGATTTTCTGCCTATTCTATTTTTTTTTTCTTTTTTTTCTTTTTTTATTGGAGAGGTTTTCGCTATAGGGCGCATGTGCTCGCCAGACAGACAGAGAGAGACATAGAGACAGAAAGCGAGAAATCACCCCCCAGGAGGGATGGTCATGCCGCAATCCCTTCTCCTCCATTCTCCTCTCAGGATCTTGGGCATGCACGCACACGTGCCCGGTGTGAGTTTTAAGCCACCGGGTTCAGGACGCGAACCACGGTCGACTACATGGGAGTCCAGCGACATAGCCATTAGGCTAACTGCTGGTTCCCCTGCCTATTCTATTTATTAATTATTACAGATAAAGGAGGAAGATACTCTGTCTCATAACTAGTGCACTTGGACTCCTTACATTTAAAGTGTTTATTGATAGTTGGATTAAAATCTACATGTTAGTAACTTTTTTCCATTTGTTGCATTTTCCTGCTTTGTTTTGTTTATCTGTCTTCTCTGTTTTGTATTTAAATTTAGTTATATCTTTTATGATTGAAAGAGAGAGAAAGAGAGAGAGAGAGCATCCCTATTTGTGTCTTGACATAGGGATCCACCCTCAGCTTCATCAAGCCCCAGATCATGGCACATCTGTGCCCATCATATTCAGAAGGGTCTCTTCATATGAACCTGGAATTTTCCCATATGAATCAGCCTTGCAGAACATCATAGTTTACCACTGCTCCACTGTCTGTCTGCCCCCTTCTTCAGTTTTAATCGAATGTTTTATGATTACATTTTCATTCCTCTCTTACCCTAGTAATTATGATGTAGGAAGATTAAGATGTGCAGGAAGTCAGGTGTGAGGGCTCAACACCCATTGCAGGAGTAGCAATGAACCTGATTCTTTGTCTCATGATCAGTAAGAATTAGAGATATGGACACAGAGAAGGAATAGTGAAGTGGAGAGTTTATGAAGAGAGGGAAGAAAGATCAGAGCTCCCCGGCAGGGAGTGTGTCATGTAAAATGGGTTGCCAATGAAAAACTGAGGCAAGGAGTTTTTATCTGTGTCAGAGCGGTTTTGTTTGGGTTTCTTGTTTTTATTTAAGCTGTTGAGTCTCTGAGAAGCTGACTTTATTGCAGAAGGACTGGCTATCATATTGAGGAGACATGTCAGCTCATTGACAAGCTTATTGCTGATCAAAAGGAGCTTGCAGGGAGTGAGTTGCTTGCTCAGACTGCTGCTATAGAACAAGGAATTTGAGCTACATGATGTAAAATCCTAGATTCTTTTTTTTTTTTCTTTTTGGAGAGGTTTTTGCTATAGGGCGTGTGCGCTTGCCAGACAGACAGAGAGAGACAGAGAGACAAAAAGTGAGAAATCATCCCCCCCCCCCCCCAGAGGGGATGGCCATGCCACAATCCCTTTTTCCTCCATTCTCCTCTCAGGATCATGGGCCCTCATGCACATGCGCCTAGCGTGAGTTTTAAGCCACAGGGTCCGGGACACGAACCGTGACCAACTACATGGGAGTCCAGCGACATAGCCATTACACTAATTACTGGTCCCTAAAATCCTAGGTTCTTTAGGTTCATATCTCTAAGAGACCTGTCCTGAGACACAGAATGAAAAACCAAAAACACATGTAAAGTAGGAAAAGAGGTTTATTAGAAAAGGAAAGATTTCTCGGAGCCAGCAGGTGGCATGGTGGTTAAAGGCACTGGACTCCTGCATGGCTGACCATGGTTCAAGTTCTGGACCTGGCAGCTTGCTTTCTCACTTTCTCTCACTCTGTCCCTCTCTTGTCAAATTAAAAATAAAGAAAATTTAAAAATTAAAAAGAAAGAAAATAAAGACTTCTAATAGGAAGAAAATACACCCCATGCCAGAAAAGCATGTGGGAGGGCAGCTGTCAGAGGATAACAACACTGGACTTATGTATTATCTTTATCCTGGGGGTTGGTAATTAATATTCAGCAAGGGAGATTCGTCATAGTATCTGGTTCCTTTGTTTTGTTTCATGGACTTTCCCTTGCATGCTTGAGCATCGGGTGAGGACTTTATTCATCACACATACCCAGGATGGTCTTTGAAGAAATGAGCATACATATCTGGATGCACTGCCCAGAGGCTGACTTAGTGTCCCATCCTAGTCGTGAATTTCTGTGGGTATAACTAGGATGGCAGAAAGAAGATAACAACTCTCCTGGCACCAAGAACCAGATAGGAAGGGTAGGAGGAAGGAATTTTGAAAGAGGGTCTGTTTGGATTTCCTGAAATGCTCTGGTTGTAAGAAACTCTCTGAGTGAGCAGACAGGCAGGTAATACTTGATTTCTAATGAGAGCAGTGAATGGCCCTTCTCAAAATTTGACCTTAGTGACTCCATTTTCTAAGTTGACTCTATCTTAATATAGGTATGTATCCATTTCCTATCATAGTAACTCTTCCTTGGGGTCCCTGCCCTATTTACCTACTCTACCTACTCATCATGTTTCTGGTTTTATTTTTTATTTATTTATTTTTTTAAATTTCTGTCTCAATTATACTTTAAAGTGTTTTGGCAGTTGGTCCAGAGTTACAAAACTTCAGTTTTTAGACTTACATTTTTAACTAATTTAAGTCCATTTTCAAGTAACATTAAACTGAGACCAGCAGGTGGCATAATGGTTACATTGCAGGACTGCCATGTAGTCGACCATGGTTTGAGTCTCCTGGACTCAGTGGCTTAAAACTCATGCTGTGTGTGCATGCATGCCAAAAATTCCAAGAAGGGAATGAAGGAGAAGGGATTGCTCTGTGTCCATCCCTCATGGGGGGTGATTTATTGCTTTCTACCTCTCTCTGTCTCTCTGGAGAGCACATGCGTCCTATAGCAATACTCTATAAAAAATAGATAAAACAACATTAAGCTACTTCATAGGTAGTCAAGTTACCATATGACACAATAACACAATTCCTCTCACTTCTCACTTCTCTTTAATGACATTTTTGTCATATGTTTCAATTAACAGTATATTATAATCACCGAATACATTATTACTTTAAATAAAGTTGTACTTGAAATAAATTAAGAATAAGAAAAATATAGAAGCTGTTTTTTTAAAGAGAGATTTTTGTTATAGGGCATGTTGTGTTCTCATTGGAGAGAGAGAGAAAAAAACATAGAGCCAGGGAAAAATCAGCCCCCCTCCCCAGAAGGGATGTACTCACTGCAATCCCTTCTCCCCCATTCTCCTCTTGTGATTTTGAGCATGCATGCACATGTGCCCAGCATGAGTTATCAAGCTACTAGGTCCAGGACTTGAACCACAGTCAGCTACATGGGAGTCAAGTGACATAACCATTATTCCATCTGCTTTTATTGAAGTTTATTTATGCCTTCTCCAATGCTCTTCTTTCCTTAATGTAAATATAATTTTCTGACCGACATATTTTATTCTCCCTGTATCTGTGTGTGTGTGTGTGTGTGTGTGTGTGTGTGTGTGTGTGTTTTATATTGTCTTTGGGTTATGTTTTTTATGTTTTAGAGCTTTTAATGCTTGTCTGTCTATGGATCAAAATGATACCTATTTCATGATCATTCTTCTTCTTTTGCCAAAGTCACAGAGATATCTTTGTTGGCTCTTCACCTTAGAATCTTGTCAGGGTTCTAAGGGAAAAGCGATCAAAGAGTGGTGACCCCTGGCTCCGGGAGTTTCTCTTTATTAAATTAATCCAGTTTCAACCTCCAGCAGTTTGTCAAAGTAACCATTTTGTTGTCACTATCATTTGATTCTTAGAGGTTTCTGCTTTAAGAATTCAATCTTGGCTATCATTTTCTAGATTCACCTCTCTTTCCGTATTTTAGTGTATCAATTTGCCTTGTGACATGAATTTTCTACTAGGATGAAGAAAAATTATTGTTTAGTATATTCATCTTGTTCTTGTTAAGAGAGTGCTGACTTCCAAGCTGTTTACACATCAGAGCTGAAAGCAGAAGTCCTGTTGTTTATTTTTAAATCTTGGGGATCAATTAAGTCATCAAAAGAGAGGTAATAGAGAAAGACGTTGTCAGGTGTTAGAAACTTCCATTTTTAGACTAACTATGGTAGAACAATTTGGTAATGGATACTGAAGATATAAATGCCAGGGCACTGTGAAGTCTTGAAGAGCAAGAAAAGAGAAAAACTGAAGAGAAGGGAAGGATCAACTCATTAAATGTTGTTGAGAGATCAAGAAAACCCAGGATAGTAATGTGTATTTGATTTGCTGGAAAAAAAGAGTCATAGTTGACTTAGAAAAGAGCAGTATCAGTAGAAAGAGATAGAAGGAGTTTGGATGGGAGTATGATTGTGTGTGTAATGAGGAGATCAGAAGGGTTTATTAGATTAAAAGTGATTGAATCCTATTTTCAAAGAGAGCTTTTCATGAAAAGAGTATCTACTATCAACCTTGAATTATTTAGGGAAGCCCTGGAAGGGTTACTGAAAGTCTGTTTCTTGTCTGTAAATCTGATTTGAGAAATAGGCATAATACCATACTAGATAAATTGCTATTAATGTGACAATAATAATAATATTTTTAAAAATCCTTAGGGACTTGAATAGCCAAATATTACTTCTGTAAAAACAGTTATAGAGTCTAAATTCACTTAATCTCCTATAGATGGCTAGGAATTTTATAAAATAAAGTGATCCCTTTGGTAAAGAGAAAGAGCTGCAATCTTGGGAAATCATTTTAAAGAGATCTCTATATGTCTAGTATCCTTAAAATAAATACATAAATAGCATGCAGCACCAGTATATATATGGCATTGTTAAACTTCAGAGTCAATCAG
>NW_006209642.1:1913485-1963631 GCF_000334495.1 Tupaia belangeri chinensis
AAGAGCGTTGCTCTGTTTTTTAGGGGTCATTTCTTCTTCCTATCCCCTTAGCCTCCTTGGAAACAAATCTTAAACCTTTCCTACTTCAAGGACAAAAAGTTAAGTGACTGCATTAGAGGTTGCCTTTGAGACTAGAATTTAATCAGGCATTCTGAGGATGCACACTCCTTCATGGCCAAGGTAGTAGGTCTAATTGCTTTTATTTGTGCTCCGTGTGCTGTATGTATTCTGTCTCGGTGTGGAGCTATGCTTCAAATGAGATTTCTCAATTAAAGTGAAACAGCCTAGTCTGGCAGGTTGAGTTTCATAATGATTCTCTGAAGCTTCCCTGCTTAGCGTGAATCTAATGATACATTATCATAGAACAAATTCATCATTCATTAACTCCAAATCAAATCCATTTTTTCTACCCAGGAGCACTGCCTTTCCAAAACTAGCTGTGTGAAGTCTTGTACTTCAAGTACAACAGCATCCTGTGAAGAGGAGGCTGAATCTCAAATGTGTGTACCTACACAAATCCCTATGGGCTTCCAAGATCACCTCCTACCACAGCTTCCCACTGGGAGATTAGAGCACAGCAGGACACAGCAGGGCTTTGTACAATGTAATCAGCCACCGTGTTCTCTGAGGCAGGTTTCCCGAGTAGCAGGCAGAATGAGAAGTCTAAAAGGGATGGTGGCCAAAGTGAGCACCTGTGACTAAGGTATTCATAATATCCTTTTTGTGAACTTTCATCCCGAAATTTCTCCTTGAGCTGTATTTGTGTCTACATACAGGCTTGCATTTTCCCTCGTACAATTCCTTTTTCCTATTTTAATATGTGTCTGGATAGTCTCTTTGCATCTATCTCCTAATTAATTTTTCAAAAAGAAGTTTTTATTAGTAGCTGGTGATCCTGCCATGGATTTTATTTTTTCCTTTTCTTTTATTCATGTTTCATCACTCTTCTTCAGTGCTTTTACTTTTAATAATGATCCTTCTGCAGCTTCCTTTCCCTATGTGAAAGTGAAAAGGAACTAACACAAATTCCTTATTTCTCAAGAAATGCATCTCGTTTTTCTATATAAACAATTCTTCAACCTAAAAACATCACTGCGAACAAACTGTGTTTTATCTTACTATGGAGGCACAGGAGGTAAAAACCTCCCCATAACTCTGAAGAGAGGATTATTCAAATTTTTATCAGCAAAGAGCAGCAGTAGAGGCAACACCAGGAGCCTCTGGAGGAATGCTTGGCTGCTTCAAGGCTAACCCACCAGGATGAAAAGAGACAATTTTGTTTTAAGGAAGTATGCTAGGTAGAGCTTATTTTTTAACAGCTCACTACATATTACTTGCTATTGCATGCCCAGATTCCATGGCATAGAGAAAGCATTTACTTCACTATTTGAATACTTTTCCGTTCCTGTTAATATCTAGAAATACAACATGCTGTGTACCTTACAAAAACATTTGCAGTACTTAAAGTTTCAAAAAGAAAAAAGCTAACTGCTCAAATTCAAAGCAATATTCGCCCAAGGGCATAAAGAAAAGTTAAGAAACTACAAGCAAAGACATTCTGGTTTTAGCTTTTTACTTGGCTAGCATTCACCTTTTATTTATTGGTAGAGGAGAATTACAATTTCATCAATACGTTTTTGTAAAGATAAATATTGAAAGGACATAAAGACACTTAATGGTAATTCCTGAACCTACTATAGTCAGGATTATCAAAAAATAGATATCTCATTGATGAAGTAAATTTGTAGAAAGATATGATGAATGTCAGCAGTAAATAAACAGTACTAATTTTACAATATAGGCAAGTAATATAAAAAACAAAAATAAAATTACTTTTGTTTTTATAGAGTGGTGAGTAAAGCAATTTCTCACGAAAATGTCTTTAGTCTGAAGGCCCTCTGCTGTTTAATAACATGACCTCAATATCAAGTTTCTAGCAAGTTATTCATGAACACATTTGTGTTGTCATCTACTTTTACCTTTACATTTTCAGGACTCTATGTGTTAGGTCATCCAGAAGAGTTAAGGGACATAAAAATAATCTACCCACCCAACCTTATTTTTCATTTATGTTTATAATATTCTAGACCATGATTGCAGCATCAGAGTTGTGAATTGGAAAAAGCTGTCAAAGAACAAGATTGAAGTTCATAGGGGTTATATTCCTTCAATTGATGAATATCAGAGCTTGGATTAGGATACAATGAACCTGGCCCTAGGCCAGTGTGCTTTTCATTGTATGGACCTGTTTACCTCCTCACAAAGCAAAAACAGACAAAAGTGTATTTTCACTCATAGAATAAAGCAAGACAGGAATACACATATATCTTGTCCCAAACAGAAAAATGGTAACTCTTTAGTGATACTTTCCTTGATAAGATCGACACTTCTTTTTCAAAGCCCCAGAATGTATGTTATATTGTAATGTATTTTCCTGTATTTATGCAAAAAGTTTTTAAAAGTTTATGGTGTGTATTATGAAAAAATTATGCAAGAATTTCAAAAATTTTGTACTAAAATAAACTCGTATTTTAATTATACTTTGCCACAAGCTTCCTAAAGTTCTCTCACATGAGTCCCACTAGCCTGTGAAATATTTCAAATAAAACAGTAAACCTAACACATCTTTATGTCCACAAGACTAGCATTATTGGATGAGTACATAAATGAAATGTGCAAATTAATAAATATTGAAGCAGAAGGAAAGAGAATGGCAGCTAACATCTACTCATTTTTGCTTTCCACAGACCAGGCTCTGTAAATTACATGTGATATCTACTTATTTCTCATAACAAACTTATGGAAATGATAGAATTGATTTTAAAAAATCTTTAGATAGCTTAAATTTAAAGGAGTTAACACTTAAAAGGATTCACTTGATTTTTTTAAAGTCACACGATCAATGAATCAGTATTCAACCCCAGATCTGACTGATTCAAATCTCATACATCCATCTCAATTGTAATACTTTGGAATAGTAAAAACACTTCTTCTACTCCAAATAATGGATTAAGAACTTTCCATACAATATATCTTTTATTTTTTACAGCAGTTCTAAAGAAGTCAGGACTGTGGTTGACAGCATTTTACAGATTATGAAACAGAGATTTAGAAAGATTAATTTATTTAGTCACATAGGTTGTGAATGCCGAACTGGGATTTGAATACAGGTCTGAATATCTTTAAAATAAAGATACTTAGAAATTGAAAGTTTATAAATTTATCATTATTGAAAATAAATGGCAAATACACACACACACACACACACACACACACACAGATGCAGCAAAACTTTGGCTCAGCTGTGCTGATTCCCTGATTTCTGCACAGCCTCGAGGACAGCTCCCAGTGCATGCCAGCTCCTACATAGAGAGTACAGGCCTTGCTTTTCCACACACTACAAAGACCACTGGGTCGTGCAAGCATAATCTGTTAAATGCAGGGGATTAACTTTCTCT
The DNA here is from genome assembly GCF_000334495.1 of Tupaia belangeri chinensis. Classification (NCBI taxonomy): domain Eukaryota; kingdom Metazoa; phylum Chordata; class Mammalia; order Scandentia; family Tupaiidae; genus Tupaia; species Tupaia belangeri. The sequence continues at coordinate 1,916,944 of NW_006209642.1, forward strand.
AAGGTAAATCTTAACTAATGGGGCTCAGAAGTCGGTGGATAACAGTTCGTATTCTGTAGTGTGACAGTTATGGAGCTCCTTATTCTCCATGGTGCTTCATAGAGTTCCTAGTGGTGTTGAGCCCAGCTGCCCAGGACGATCAGTCATTCATTGACACATCCTGAATTGATTTTTCTCCTTTTAGTCTCTCAATTCTTCTGCCCCTTCACTTATGCTTCTTCAGTTACCTCTCAAATAAACTACTCTACTCAAGTCTTTATTTCAGTGTTTGTTTAAAAGGGAAAACAAAATACTAAATCAATAGATCAAACAGCAGGAGAGAAAAAGTAGTTCTAGATTTAAATGAAATCTTTTCTAGTTTACTTGAGTCTAGAATGTCAATGGCAGATATTTATTTTATAAATAAAAAACATTTGCCTTATATAATTTGGTTCTTTCTTAAGAGTGAACAATAACATGTTGCTGTGGAAAGAATGCCTAATACATGCAAATACTGTTTTCAATATGCCTACTTACTCTCTGATTCTCAATATTCAATTACATATAGTAAAAGGAAGATAGTATAGTTCCTGATACATGTTTAGAAATCTTGAAAAACTAGATATTACAGAAATGAAAGGTAATTATGCAACTGTACTAAGTTTTTCTAAATACAACATATATGTGGGTTTTCATCCTAAGCTGTAAGAGAACAGACATGTCCCATTGTTGAAAACATAGGCCACATGTTGGAAGAAATATATGATAAAAACAGTAATAAAGAAATAATAGCTAGCATCAATGACATGTTCATATATGCCAGGCATTGTGCTAAGCACCTGACACATCATATCATTTTTTTAAAAGGTTTTTGCCATAGGGCAAGTGCGCTTGCCAGAGAGAAACAGAAAGACTGTGAGAGGGAAAGTAAGAAATCACCCCCATGGGAATGGCCATGCTAGAGTCCCTTCTTCTCCATTCTCCTCCTGGGATTTTGGGCATACACACACATGTACTTGGTGTGATTTTCAAGCTGTCGGATCTGGGACTCGAACTGCAGTTGGCCATATGGGAGTCTAGTGCCTTAATGTCACCTGCTACCTCCCATCTACTCATTTAATTTATCATTAAATTTTTCTAATAAGGAAGATGAGTTTAAGAAAGTAAAAGTTTACCAAGTCTACACATGTAGTTAACAGATGGGGAAATTCTAACTGAAGGCTTCTTTTTTTTTTTTTTTTTTACATACTTTAGTTCTACTTCACCACAAGCTTTCTGAAGTTCCCTTATATGAATACCACTAGCCTGTGAGATATTTCTAATAAAGCAGTAACTACAACACATGTTTATAGTCCTCAAGACTAGCATTATTGAATGAGTACATTAGTGTACTGAGTGAATGTGAACAAACCCATCTTTGCTGACATCTAAAGAGGAGTAGATGACACTCTCTATGGATCAGAAATGTCTAAGTCTATGCATGTAACTCTCTGAGCTCAAGGAAGTTGCCCAAATAGGAAAAAAAGAACAGCTCAGTTGTGGCTCTGCTCACTAGCAGATGGGGATGTGAAATCTGGTGCTTAGCCCTAGCCCTGCATCTCCATAAACATTATCTTTTCTATTTATGAAAAGCTGCCCAATAGAGCAGTATGCTCTCCATTTGTGTGGCCACAACTGTTCAATTAATACTGACCAGGTGGCAAATTGGGATGATAAGGTAACTGGGAAGACAATCATGCTCAAAATAGATAATCAATTAGTAGCTATTGGTTAAAGAAAAATAACAGATAGGTGAGAGCTGTGAGCTAGAGTCAGTCAAGGCTAAAATCGAACACGTGGAATCCCAGATAAAATCACAAATGTTAGAGCTGAAATAATTCTATATTTCTCTCTTTAGATTCAATTTAAATGATTTTTTTCTGTATGTGTGTATTTCTCACCATTATCAAGGTATGATTGACAAATAAAAATTATATATATAAAGTATATAATGTGGCGTTTTGATATATGTATGCATTATGAAATGATCGAGTTAAGCTAATGAACATATTTGTCACCCTCATAGTTACCATTTTTTGTGTGTAATGAGACTATTTAAAAATCTACTCTCAGCCATTTTCAACTACAGGATACATTATAATAAATCACCGTGCTGTACAATAGATCTCCAGAACCTACTCATGTTATCTAACTGAAACTTTTTACCCTGTTGACAAACGTCTCACCGTTTGTCCCCCAACCCCATCCCAAGCACTATAATTTTATTTTAGTCTATCTTCTCTTTTTTAACTCAGTTTTTCTGACTAAGAATAACTAAGATTGTTATTTTATAATGAACTTGTTGAATTGTTCATTTTTTATACTGCTTAGAATGTCAACTCTTAATGTTAGTGATTATTTCTCTTATTTTAACATTCTTCCTTTCATTTATTTCTTCTCTTTATTATTTTCTTCCTTCAGATGACTTTGGGCCCAGTTTGTTCGTTTTTCTAGTTCACTGAGGTTTAATATTAGTTTTTGATTTGTTCTTTTTTTATGTAGTCATTTATTGTTATAAATTTCTCTCCTAAAACTGCTTTAGCTGCACCATATAGGTTTTGATGTGCTGTGCTTTGTATTAGTCTCAAAATATATTTTGTTTTAAATTTCCCTTTTCTTTTTTAGCCCATTGGTTATCAGGTAGTATGTTAATTTCTACATATTTGTGAATTTTCCATTTTTCTTCCTGTCACTGATTTGTAGTTCCATACCAATGTGATCGGATAACTGATAATTTCAGTCTTAAATTGGTTGAAATGTGTTTTCTTGCCCAACACATAATCTATCCTGGAGAATATTTTATATGTACTTGGAAAAAATGTGTATCCTGTTGCTCTTTAAATGTTCTATATGTGTCTGTTGGTTTTATTTAGTCTATAGTATTGTTCATGTCTGTCGTTTCCTTATTGACTATCTATCTAGATGATCTAACCATTGTTGAAAGTGAGCTACTGAATCTTCTATTATTACTTTATTGTTTTCTATTCCTCTACATAGTGTTGTAAGTATGTACATATTTAGGTGCTATAATGGTGCTATAATTATTACATCCTTGTGATGAACTGATCTTTTATCATCATAGGTTGACTTCTTTTGTCTCTTAAAATATTTTTTAATTAAAAACTTCTTCTATGAGATAGAGACAAAGAGAGAAGGAGAGAGAGAGGTAGGCACCTCTCTACAGGGTTCTCATGCATAGTCTCAAAATAGACCACAGGTACATGCACACATATATGGCATATACACGGAGACTCTGAGAAGCCATTCCAGGGTCTTCTCATGTGGGTCCAGTGGCATTACCATTGTGTCACTGTCTTGCCTCTCTTTTTATGGTTTTTGACTTGAACTCTATTTTATCTACTTTAAGTATAGCTTCTCATTTTCTCTCTTGGTTACCATTTCCACAAAAAATCTTCTTTTATTCCTTTGTTTTTAGTTTATGTACATCCTTAAAACTGAAGTGAGTCTTGTAGAAGGCATATGATTAGATCTTAATTTTGTTTTTTATTCAGCCACTCTGTGTCTTTTAATTGGGGAATATGATTTATTTACTGTTAAAGTAATTATTGATAGGTAAGGACTTATTATCCTTTTAAATAATTTTTCTGTTTTTAAATCGTTTGTTTTATTCTTTTTTGTCTTGATTTGTGGTATGCTTTGATTTTTCCTCCCTTATTTATGGCATATCTGATATAGTTTTTTTTTTTCTTTGTGATCACCATGAAATGAACTTAAACTATTTTACAGTGGTAACAGCCTATTTTAAATTGACAACAACTTAACATTGACTGCATACAAAAATATATTTTTCCTCTTATTTCTCTCCCTGATTTTAAGTTATTGATGTCACAATTTAAATAATTTATGTATTGTGTATCTTTTAACCCATTATTGTAGCCAGTTATTTTAATCATTTTTTTCTTTTAACTCTTCTTAAAATTGATTTACATAGAGAAAAGTAGAGCAAGATGGTACAGCAGGACTCTCCAGTTGATCATGCCCCCCCAAAAAACATTAATTCAAGAATTAAAGAAACCAGGTTAGGGATTACAGATGTGGCTGTAGTACAACAATAAAAAAGACTCATTGAAGAGGATAGAAAAGATAGCTTTTTCATTCTTGTGTCACATCTTCCCAACTTTAGGCAGCATAGGCCAGAGGGCCCACTAAGGGGGACCATGTACTTGGGAGAAAGAGAGAGAAGTAAGCACAGTATGTTGCTTTGGACCCCAACACTGGGCTCACTAAAGTAAAATCCAGCACTGGGAAGACCCTCCCTTCCTCCACCTCCCAAGATTTCATTGTCCAGATCAGCACCTTTGGACTGAGCCTCTAGATCTATTCCAGTGCCGAGTAGGACCACACAACTCTAAACTTCAGGTGTGCCTATTGGATTCATCCTCTCACCTGCATCACAGATAGGACAACTTCAGGAGCCCCAAGCTACAGACAAGTTTTGCTAGCAGGCAGTCCTCACTGGTCCCCAGCTTCTCAAACTCACTACTGCCACACTGGTGACATCTGCCTCAGGCTTCTGGCACACCCCTCTGTTGTATTGGCTACAGCTTCTCCGAGCTTCTGGGATGCTCCAGTGCCAGGCTTGCTGCAGGGCTTTTTCAGAAGACGCCAGTCTGCAGAACTGAATGAACACCTGACTTTGCCTCAGATCAAGAAACAAGCCGGAACCAGCAGTTAGTGTAAAGAAGCAAGCCAACCCCAGTGAAATCTGGCATCAGACCAGGCCCTAAGGCTCTAAACTTTAGACTTGAATCTGCTGACAAAATTTCAGGTCCACTCCAATGCCAGACCAATCCCTACGGCCCGGGGCTCTAGGATGACCCCAGCAGACTGAGACGCCAGGCCTGTCCCAGGCTTCAAGCAAGCCCTCATTATCCCACACTCCAGCAGACCCAGCTCTAGGATTCCCTGAACAGGTGCTGATTCTGGACTGTTCCTTCCCTGAAGATTGAGGGTTTTCGTCACCACAGCACTAAGCCATCCCTTTTGGCTTAGGGGACAGACCATCCCCTATAATCTAGGTTTTAGGTCTGAAATCACAGACGTAGACTTTAGTCTAAATATTGATGTTGTGGACCTACATCATGCGCACCCTTATTCCAGAATGGACCTCATGACCTCAGGATGCAGTGGACCCAGGCTCCTGACCTATTCCAGTTGACCAAATGTCCAGACCTGTCTCGGTTGACTCCAGTGCTAATAGGTTGGACCTTAAAAACCTGGACTTCAGAATGTCCACTGTGGAGCCAGACTTTAAGCTGATACTTGTAGACCCATCCCTCAGGTCTGTTCCACTTAGTCTCAGTTCCCAGTCTGACCCCAGCATTAGAAATCTGGCTCCAGGCTCATCTCCATGGGCCAAGTGCCAGGTCTATCCCAGCACTGGGCAATTTTACTTAGACTCGGGCTCAAGACCTGTCTAGTAACACATGAGTTATTTTCTCCAACTCCCTCTATGGAATCTGGTTTCAGACAGGTTCCCAGGGACATAGGTTCCAGATCCAAACTTTGAACCCAGATACCAGACTTAATCCCAGGCACCCAGTTGGCCCACCCTAGTGAAAATAAGCACCAGTCTACTCCAATGGACCCCAGATTCAGATCTCTCTTAGTGAACTTAAATTCCTGGATGACCCCAATGGACTCAGACTCTAGACTTGCCCTTGGAAACCTAGGTGCCAGGACGACCCACCTGCTAATCCAGGCACCAAGCCAGCTGGCCCAAAGATTTACCCATGAGCTCTCCCATGGATCTTGCCAGATAGTCCCTTAGAATCTCAATATAGGCTGACAGGTAATGAGCTTTCCCTGTAGAAGCCTGCTATCAGGACTGAAGTAAGATACCTACTTCTTCAAAACTATACATACAAATGGAAGCCAGTAAGGAGAACAAGTAATCAGGAAAAAAAATCATATCACCAAAGGAACAAAATAAAGCATCAGGCAGGTCCAGCTGTGATGGCATAGGTGATAGGGCACCATTCTGCCATGCTAGAATTACATGGTTCAGGTCCTGGATTCACCCGAATATGCTGGGTTTGACAGCATGTCTGTGATCTTGGCTGTCTAGGAGGCTGGGATGTGAGGATTGCAACATGGTGAGACCCTTTCTGGAGGTGCTTGTTTCTCTGTCTCTTGTATGGAAAAACAAACAAGAAAATGATAAAGCATGAGGAACCAACCTTAAACAAATAGAAATTCACAAGCTTCTGAAAAAGAAATCAAGCAGTTGGCTTTAAGGATCTCAGTAATCATTAAGAGAATGCAGAGGACAATTTGACTAAATCAGATAAACAATATACAAGCAAAATGAAGTAATCAGAAACCACTAGAAGAATCAAACATAAATTCTAAAGAGAACACAAATGAATGAACTAAAAGATTTCATAGGGTACTTTAACAGCATTCTTAATAAGAGAGAAGAAAAAAAATCAGAGAACATGAAGAAAGATTATGTGAAATGATCCAGTTGGAGAAATAAAAAGAAAGGGAAAAAAGTGAAACAAACCTATAGGATTTATAGACATCATCAAATGAACTAATAATATGTATTATGGGAGTTCTTTAAGAAGTAGAAGAGAAGAAAAAAAACTTATTTAAAAAAACAAACAAACAAAACAAAACAAAACAAAACAAAACAATGACAAAACTTCCAAAACCTGAAGTGGAAAATGAAAATCCAGATTCATAGAGCCCAGAGACCTCATATAGATAAAATACAGAGTGCCTCACTGAATACATTATAATCTAACTCTCAATAATGAAAGAAGCACAAGCAAAACAACTCATCAAATAGGAGGGAACCTCCCATATCAGTGAATATCTCAGCAGAAATCTTGTAGGCCAGGAGACAGTGTCATGATGTTTGAAAGGATGAAGAAACATAATTCCTACCAAGTAAGGATACTGTACTCAAGTATAGCAAAGCTATATTTCAAAAATAAAAGAATATTTAGAACTCTCCTAAACAAGCAAATTTGTGGAGATTCATCAGCATTAGACTTGCCTTACAAGATATGCTAAAGGGAATCCTTCAAATCGAAAGAACTCCAACTAACAACATAAAAACACATGAAGTTATAAAACCCACTATAAAGAATATATTTAATTCAGACCACTCAAATATTGAAAGAGTTCTAGAGTTTTTAAAATTTAAAAAATTACATTTGTTTCTATGTACTTCATCTTATAATGTTTATTATACTTTACACCAGAACAGGTATGTTATAGCAAGAATGAAATCTACTCTGAAAACTATGATTTAAAGCATACATTTAAGATTTTTTTCTTACATGTTACATATTATCATGTAAATAACTACTGTTCATTGGATTATATTCATTATCTCAATCTTAATTATTGAAGCCAAGAAGAGTTAATAATATTTCCATTATAGATGTGAAAACTGAAACTCAGAAGTAGTTGTAGACTTTAATTGGCTAAGTGGTAGAATTATAGTTTCGGTCTGAGATGATTTTACTTTAAACTTGTGTAGATTATACTTAAAAAGAACTCATAAAAGTACCTATGAACCAACTATGTCAATAATTTAGTATTTTTAGGCTTTTGCTAATTTGGCCAATAATCATATTACATGAACTTTAGGAGGAAAATTGTTTTGGTTTCAGAGGATGCTTAAGATAATTGAAGAAACTCTGATATTGCTTGCCTGAGCTTCTGGATTACCTTGATACCTATTTCCTATGTCAGTTTTAATTAATTAATTAAAAATTTTAAAGATTTATTTCATTTTATTTACCATGATTTAAAAAAATTTGCTATAGCGAATGTCCGATCACTAGAGAGAGAGATAGAGAGAGAGAGAAAGGAAGACTCCAGGTTTGAGACTTGACACGGTCAGCCATGTGGGAGTCCAGCATCTCAACCTCCACACCACCTGCTGGCTCCAGTTTTAATTTATTTTTCTTCAAGCATACATTGAACCTACTTTAAATGCACAGTGGTTTTCTGAGAAATTTGCTGGGTAAAATTCAAGTTCTTTCATCTAGTGTAATCTGTACTTCAACAGCTGGAGCATTATTCAAAGAGTTTTTAATCAACTGATCCCTGTCATGTCCTCTGAAGGGCTGATCAATAGCAGAATTTATTTCAAATGGCTGAGATTATATCTGAGATTATACTACAGCTTCAGTGTCCCCCAACTGGAACTGGCGGGCTGTTCACCTTCTAGGAGAGATTTATTAGGTATTTTAAAAAATGTATTCATGATAGAGCATGTATATTCACTCATGAGAGAGAGAGAGATACAGAGAGAGAATTACTCCCTTCACAGGGTCTGGTCATGCCACGATCTCCTTCCTCAGTCATCCAGGTTGGCAGATTTTGGGCACTCATGTGCATGCCCAGTATGTTTCAAGATGACTGGGCTGGGAATTTGAACCATGGTCGTTATATGGGGTCCAGTTTCTCTCGAGCAACATACCATTGTTGTACTACAGAATCTGCTTATATCAGATATTTTTGCTCAGTGAGAAATGAAGTATTTTCCTGCACAATTTGAAACACACTCTCCACAAAGACTAAGCCAGATATCTTATAGTTAAAAATGACAGGATTAACATTTTATGTAATAGACTCTGATTTAATAATACATTTACAACTTCAAAGAATAATTCCCACCTGAAGTTTATTTATAAAAGGCAATATTCTGGGCCCAGCAGACGTTATAGTTGTTACCTCTCTGGACTCCCACATGGCTAACCACAATTCTAATTCTAGACCTGGTGGCTTCAAACTCACACTAGTCACATATGTTTGCATGCCCAAGATCCCGGGAAGAGAATAGAGGAGAAGGGATTGTGGTATGGCACTCCCTTCTGGGGATAATTTCTCACTTTCCCTCCCACTGTCTCTGTCTCTTTCTCTCTTCAGCAAGTGCACCCGCTCTAAGGCAAAAATCTCTCTCTCAAAAAAAAAAAAAGGCAATATGCTAAAAGCAAAAAGCAAATGAGTTGCTCTCCAACTAGACTCTGAGGATGTACAGTTACTTCCAAGTTTTTGAGGAGTTACAAAAGGATGAGGAAAAAAGATAGAGAAGCTCTAGAAGGGTAACTTACTTGTTTCTTTTCAACATTTTATAAGAAATGTTTTGATTTGTTTTCTGGACTATCCCATAACATAGTCATTAAAACTAGAGCTGCGCTCATCAGTGATTTTACCTATGGGTGTTGAAACTAGTATTCATATTTGTCTTAAATATCACCCATATGAATCCAATTGCTATCCAATACTGGTCATTCTAATAAAAGTATTTCTCAGACTCAGTCTCTCTAAGCAACAAGGATATAGGGATTTATATTTCTTATTTCTAACCCGTTGTTTTGGTGTTTCAACCTGAACTTTTAATAAACTCTTTTTAAAAGTCTAGTTACTTTTTTCTTTAAAAAAGACTAGTCTAAGGATTCTTTATTAGAGACCTAGTAAGATAGTGTGAGATTATAGACAAAGATAGAGATTGCTTGCTTAAAGTAGTAATTCCTTCAAACCTGAGTTCATGGCTGAAGATCTTGTCTGCCATTTCCCCCTCTTCAATCTACTCATTAACTAGGTAGAAAGATGAATGATGAGAAATGGCCATTTCTCACCATGTTTGTTTCCATTGATTGATTAATTTAACAAATACTCATCTAGCTCTACTTATATACTAGACCTCATGTCAGCATGTTATCAATGTTAACTTATTAATCTTCGTAGAAACCCCATGAAGTGGATACTACTAGTATATCTGCTTTACAGATGAGGACTCTTGAGTAAGATGATTTAATAAGCTGTCCAAGGTTTACACAACTAGGTGGCACTGGAACATGCTTTCTCCCCCTACTAACAATATGCTTCCCTTTCACTTTATAAATACTTTTATAACCAGTAATTATCAATGCTTGTATCTGCTACGTAACTGTAAAACGTGGGTTTTTGAAATGAATTATGAATACGAATTCCATATTGAACATACCATATGCTATTCTTTGACTTTTACTTCATAAAAGGCAGCATGCTTGTTTACTTTTAAATTTTATTTTATAGATTTTTTTTTTTTTTGTCATAGGGCACATACACTTGCCAGAGAGAAACAGAAGAGAGAAAGTGAGAAATCACCCTCCGCATGGGTGGCCACACTGTAATCTCTTCTCTTCCATTTTCTTCTTGGGATTTGGGGCACACATGCATGTGAGGCTGGTGTGTTTCTTTTTTTGAGCCAAAGGGCCTGGGACTCCAACCTCATAGTTGGCCATGTGGCAACCAACCACTTCACCACCTTGACTCCAGGAAACATGTTTATTAATATGTCTTATGTAAAAAAAAAGCCCTAAGAATATTAAAACCAAAATTATCTTTAATTAAATGGGATTATCGGTCATATATTCTTTTACTGCATGAAGTGACTAAGGATTCAATTCTCTTGATCATTTCACTCTTTTCAGAAAATTTCTGTGCAGAAAATTGTAATAGCACTTGGATATATGGGTCTATACTGTCTTGGTATTTATTGAATTTTTTTTCTTTTACCAAAAACTGTTATAAAAGAAAATGCATTATATTAACTGATCTAATAATGAAAATTTTTTCTGTGGCTTTATAGTATGTCTCTATGTTTTTAAAAGTATATATTTTAGGAAATAACTTTGAAGAATTTCAAGTACTATGCTAATATCAATTATGTGTTCAATTAATGTGACAATAAGAAAACTCAACCCAACCAACAGATGTACATGCTATAAATAACCATGGCCACATTATCATTTTCATTATAAGTTTGATGAAATATTGTATTAAGGAGAGATACACCACTGACAGCAATGAAAAACAGATATCAGAAATTCCATTTAAGTGCAGGTGGCAGTGTTATTTACTGCCATCCACTCTTGTTACTGCCAGGCTCCTTAAATTTACACGGAAGGAATATATCCTCTCAGCTCGTGACAGCTGAAGGGGAAATCACACTATAGAAACACATTCTCAAAAATGGCTAAAGAAGACTTGCTTTATTTCTGTTCAAATTGTGTATAATTGGAAAGGCAGAACACTAATGATTATGACAAAAATACAAAATTTTAAATTTTAAATCTTTCTTTTTAAATCTATCTTTCTAAATCAAATTTTGCTTTCCTTCTCATCAGATTTCCTTTAAGTTTAAAAACCACCACTTCCACAACAAAACTAATCCAGACAAAATTTTCTATTGCCACTATACTTCTTTATATTTTCCTAATCTTTCCAGTTACCTTTCTGAACCTAAACTTAAATTTATGTTTTTTTTCTCCTCTTTTACTAATCTTGGTCCCATTATCCTTCTTGCTTGGCTAAGTAGTCTTTTTCCTCCAACTGTATGTTAGTATTACTTTATGATACTAGATTACTACCATAGCTGTTCAGAAAGATAAGATGACCCACAGAGAAGAATTGTGGAGGCTTTTTTGAAGAACTTCTTAGATATAAGATAAGAAACAGACCTTTTGTACAGAAGAAGCAATAATTTGGTCTGCTACTTGTCTTAGAGTAGGGACAGAGGCAGTATTGAGACATACTATGTCCATTCAAGCTATAAACACTACCTAGAGATATCGAATCAAAGAATAAGCATAAGAGAACAAGTCCTTTTCAGAGAGAGCAGTGTACAACCTGTTGCTGAAGTGGATGCTGGAAATGGGTGGCACCATGGAGCTCTTCCTGATGGAAGAGCTGATGGCCAAGTGGCAGCATAATTTGAAATTTAGGGTACCTAAGATCTTATAATCTAAAGTAAAACTCTTGACTAATTTTCCCATCCTCTTATTTCATGGACCCACTTACAAAGATCCTCTGGAAAAGCAAATGAGCCAACCAAAGGGAAAGAATTGATTTTATTTGGATATACAATTTATTAAACTTTGAATAAAAATGATTTATTTTTCTATAATTTATCAGGTTAGTTAATATGCTAATATACTTAGTAAGCTCTAATTTCAAGATGAGGTATATAATATAAGCTGATTTTTGAACCCGTGATCATCAAAAATTTTTCCTGAGGGCCCTTATTTATATCTTCCAAATTTATCATTTTATGAACCACTCTTGGTGGAATCCTTGAAAAGATGGTTTTAAGGTTATCTTTAGCTCCTATGGTCCACGAGATGAGAATTTCTTCATAGTCTTAGAGGATGTGTGATAAAGGATATTAGACTCAGTAGGAAATACAAGGGACCACCTGATTCTGTTTGATGAGTACTTGCTAATTGCTGACTGATAGACATGTACAGTCTGGCCATAATTACAATGGAAATCAAGACAAAATTCAAAATTTTGTGGCTATGGGACCAGCAGTTAGCGTAATTGCCATGTCGCTGAACTCCATGTAGTCCACCGCGGTTCACGTCCTAGACCCGGTGGCTTAAAACTCACGCCGGGCGCATGTGCGTGCGTGCCCATGATCTCGAGAGGAAAACGGAGAAGAAGGGATTGAGGCATGGCCATCCCCCCTGGGGGGGTGATTTCTTGCTTTCTATCTCTCTGTCTCTCTCTGTCTGTCTGGCGAGTGCATGTGCCCTATAGCAAGAAAAAAAAAAAACGAAAAAAAAAAAAAAAAACCTCTCCAAAAAAAAAAATAATAATGTTGTGGCTATTGGCTCATTTTTAATCTTCATGTCTTACCAGTTCTTAACTTGAATTTTCTCTCCAGTCAAATTCAAGTTGTTGCTTTCTTTTTCTTTCTTTTCCTTTTGTTTTTGGAGAGGTTTTTGTGATAGAGCGCATGCGCTCGCCAGACAGACAGACAGACAGACAGAAAGCGAGAAATCACCCCCCAGCGGGGATGGCCATGCTGCATTCCCTTCTCCTCCATCCTCCTCTCGAGATCTTGGGCATGTACACACATGCACCCGGCGTGAGTTTTAAGCCACCGGGTCTGGGATGTGAACCGTGGTTGACTACATGGAGTTCAGCGACATGGCAATTATGCTAAATGTTGGTCCCTCAAGTTGTTGATTTCTAAACATCCCATATTCACAAATCTTGTGTGCCTTTCTGTATGCTCCTTTTCCCCAAGCCTATAATCTTTTTACCTGTTTTTCCAGCCTGTGTACTCTACATTACTTTTTCTAATATTAACTTTTTATATTACATTGAATAACGTATAACTTTACAGTGTATTACATTTCTTTTTCCAGAAGGAATACCATGCATTTAAGTCAATACAAAGACATTAAAATCACAATCATCATCCTCATCAAATACTTTTCATTATTTTTTCCAGTTTATTATTATTATTCCAATTATTTTTTTAAACATTCAATCACTATTTATCACTTTGCTTGTAAAAAGACTTTACCCAAGATGAAATACTTCTCAGACAAGTCCAGCTGAGAATATTATACATGTCATCGTCAACAGGTAATAAACCATTTCTGTGTCCCACTAATTTCATGCCTCTCTATTTGTTCTCTTGCTATCCTTCTCCATACTCTTCTCCTCTCCCACCCTTACATTACTTTTTTTAAAAAACAATTATTTTCTTTAACTTTATTTTTCATTTATTTTAATTTAACTAGAGAGGGACAGAGAGAGAAGCAGGGGGTGGGGAGAGAGTGAGAAAGCAAGCCGCCAGGTCTAGGACACGAACTGTGGTTGGCCATGTGACAGTCCAGCGCCGTTAACCACCATGCCAGCTGCCAGCCCGTCTACATTACTTTTAACTTCCTTTTTTCAAAGTACTTTCTGAAGCTTTCTCAGATCAAATCTGTTTTGCACTATACCACAATACATTGTGCCATAAGCATTGTCTATCTCCTTGAGCTCCTTAAGGACAGTAAAAGCATTCTATCAACTTATTTCCTTTATGGATAGCACACTGCTCCATTTAATACAGATGAGTGATACTATACATTCTTAATAATGTAACCTGTTTCAAATCCATTGGTATAGAAACAGAAACTTGAGCATCTATTCAGAGTGCTCTGAATTTATTTACTAGTGTAGCAGGCTGAATAATGCTTCCACAAAGATGTCAACATCCAAATCCCCATAATTTGTGATTATCTTGCCATCCATACTAAAAAAGACTTTGAAGATGCAGCTAGGTTAAGGATCTTGTGATGGAGAGATTAGCTTGGATTATCCAGATAGGACCAAATTATTCAAAGGATTCTTATTCTAGGAAGGAAAAAGTAGATTAAACTGTGGATATGAACCATCAGAGTGGTATAGTGTGAGAAAAACTTGATTAACCATTATTACTAATGGCTTTGAAGATAGAGGAAGCGATCATGAGTCAAAGTGCTTTCTGGAAGCTGGGAAAGAAAGAAATTGATTCCTCCCAAAAGTGTGCTTTAGAGAATAGATGACATGGTAATATCTAAAGTCATGTCTAATTGGAAGCGCTATAGTTCATGAAATGTTTAGTAGAAATGTGGGACGACTCTTAAGAAAATCAGTTTCTGTATTTATAATGGTCTATCTAGAACACCAGCACTTCTTTCAAGAGCTTCTGTAAAGCTCTGTACTTGATATGTATCTATATGTATGTGAGCTGCACGTTAACATAGGAATTTTTTGTTTTTGGATTTTTGCATAGTGTCATCTTTATAAGCTTAATCAGTTCTACCTGCCTACAGCACAGAATTGTTTGGAGTATTATCTTGCCATTTTCTTTAAGTGATCCATATAAACAAATTTCTGTACTCTTAAAGGCATATGTTCTATGACAAATCATGGTAAGTTTATGATTAGAAAAAATACATTAAAGACAAAAATGAATATTTTCAAATGACTGAATAAGTGTAATTGAAAACATTAAAATGAAATCGCCATATAACATTGTATCTATAACATAATAGACATTTAAACACTTCATCAACTAAATAAATCTATCGAAAATTTTAATCAAAGTGAAAACGACTCCCCTCACCTTCCCCACTTGTATGCAAACCCACAACTTTTCCAAGCACATGTCATATGTTTGTGCTACTGTAATGGACTGTTTTGCAACTTTGCTTTTATTGAGTGTCATTACTGTTTGTTGTTTGTTTATTTTTTCTAGGTTTATGGCATGGGGCACATGTACTCACCAGAGACAGAGGAGAGAGAGGGAAAATGAGAAATTACCTACTCCCCCCCACCCACCACCCCTTGGTGAGGATGGACATGGTTCAATCCCTTCTCTTATTCTCCTCTTGGGATTTTGGGCACACATGTACACATGCCCAGTGTGATTTTTCAAGCCACTGGGTCTGGGGCTTGAACTGTGATTGGTGTCCAGCGTTCACTACCATGCCACTGCTGGCCCATATTTGTGTTTTTTTCTTATTATCATAACAGTATAGCATGACCTGTTTTTTCTCGTTACATTTAGATAAAACATTGCTCCATAGTCTATGGTATGGATACACTACTGTTTAATCAATCTCATACTGCTGAATGTTCAGATTGACTCCACTTTTAATAATAATGAAAACAGGGAACCAGCAGTTAGTGTAATGGCTATGTCGCTGGACTCCCATGAAGTTGACCATGGTTTGTGTCCCGGACTGGTGGCTTAGAACTCACGCCAGGTGCGTGTGCGTGTGTGCCCAAGATCCCGAGAGGAGAATGGAGGAGAAATCCCCCCCGGGGGATGATTTCTCGCTTTCTGTCTCTATGTCTCTCTCTGGTGAGCCCACACGCCCTATAGCGAAAAACCTCTCCAAAATAAAATAAAATGAAATGAAAACAGTATTACAAAATGCTGTAATGTACCTTTTATTTTCTTGAGTAATAATATTCACAGACTAGTTTCCTTGAACTGGAATTCCTGATTCAAATACAAAGGGAATTCAACAAATTTATGGAAAAATGGAGTTGGTATTTATTTTGGTACTTTTTTTAAAATCCATGCATTTTTTTTTATAATATGCACTTTCCATGACCAAAGAAGCTTCAGAAAGTTCATGGGAAAAAAAGTACGCATGTATTTCAAAACATTTCTGCACCAAATAAACTTCTGCTTCAATTCCATTTTTGATTTTTTTTTCCACGAGAAAGACATGGAAAGACAGACAGGGTGAGAAAGAGAGAAAGAAAAGCACCTCCCGCAGGGTGCTGCTGTGATTCACCATTAGTTATTCACCTCCAGTCACAGCTGGCCCTCATCAGGGGCATGTGCATGCACCTGGAGTTCTCTGGAAGGTCCCAGGACATGAACCTACTATCTCTTCCATGTAGTTCTAGCTGTGATAGTGCTTTGTCACCTTTTCACCTTTTAATTACATTTTTCTATGATTTTTTTTAAGTTTCTTCATACATGCACACTCTAAAAACTTGGAACAGGAAATGAGGAAATGCCTCCATGAAAGGTTGCAACAATTTATTTTACACCAAAGGTATGAGTTTCTTCTTCCTCACAGTGTCACTGATTCTGGGTGTAACAAATTGTTTAAAGTTTTCCAGTTATGTAAGATTCACCTAGGGCCAGATAGTGGCACTGTGGTAACTGAATGCTCTACTCTGCTAGACCCACATGTGAGGGTCTGAGGTTTATATCCTGGAGCCTCCTTGTGTATGCCAGGTGTGCGTGTGCATGTGCATGCCTGTGATCTACATTTGCTGAGACTGGGATTGTGGTAGGGAACCCTATTGAAGGTGTCTATCTGTCTCTCTCTCTCTTAGAAGAAACAAATAAGTTTAAAAACAATCACAGAAGCTAGTGAATATTTTCTTTATTTCTAAACTCATAGAAAATAATGTAGACATATATAGCGAATCCTGAGGAGGTGAAGATACCATACTTACTTTCACACTCCAATTCATACCAGGCAAAGGATCTATGTACATAACACTTGGCATATACAGGAGGCTCTAGGACATAAACCTAGGACCCTCACATGTGCGTCTAGAATAGCAGAGCATTGCGTTACCACTGTGCCTCTATCTGGCCCTATGTGAGTGTAACACATTGTACCTATAATATAACTTGGAGTAAAGCCATAGGATTTAAATAGGGAATACATTCAGAATCCAGTAGGCAAAGCAATCAGTGTGGCTGAATTTATTTAGCGAAAGGTCATGATTATCATTGAGAGAAGTAAGCTGGGTCAAGTAAGGCGGAGAAGAAGACATTAAACATGTTAGAACCATGTCTGATACTATGAATGAATGAGTTTGTGTGACTGACATATCATATGTATGCACAATTTACTTCTGTTGCCACAGAAAATGCTGTCATTGGTCAATGACTTTCTGTGACTCTGATAGAAGAATAGCTTCTCTGGTAACTCAAATCTGGGTTTAGAAAATTCAGTATTTACATTTGGGGGGGTTGGTATTCCATTAATTCATATGAGTACAGGAGGGATGTCAGAGGCATTGGAGGCTGCCACTAGCTTTAAATGGGAGCTTAGGTGACAGGCAGCCAACACACATCTGTCACATATTAGCCCCAAGCCATGGTTGCTGCAGCATCTCAGAAGCAGCTGTAACACTTCTGTTCTGATGAGTGCCTAAAAGCAAACAACAACAAAAAGAGAACAACTGACGTGGAGAGAAACATAACCATAGGCAGCAACTGAATGCAAACAGCATATTTAGAACAAGAATGTGGAAATTATACCTGGAAGTCACTGATTGTGAGGGAAGGCTCAAAGCAAAGAGCATCAAAACTCTGAGGGAAAGCTTGGTGTGAAATGCCCAGAGAGAAAAGCATAAAGATAACCTTCTCCTCGGGCACAAAACAAATCAGTACGAGAAATATCCTATATCATAAAGAGGACAGATGCCCTGAGTTCCAAGAAAAATCACAAGTGAATAAGAATTGCATCTTCTGAACCAAATCCTTCTCTTTCAAACAATAGTCTCAAATGAAAAATGGAAGACATGCAATCTGATGGTTAGATAGAATATTTAAAATGGAATCATCCATAAACTTCCCATACGTTTGGTATATATAAAGCTTACACACACACACACACACACACACACACACACAGACAGACACATACACACCTATATATAGCATATAATATACCCACTGGAACTTTTTCTTTAATTTTTGTTGTGGTTGTTAATTTTGCTATAGGGTATGTATGCTTGCTGGAGGCAGACAGAGTAAGTGAGAAATCACCTCTCAGGGGTGATGGCCATGTCACAATCCCTTATCCTCCATTCTCTTCTCAGGATTTTGGGCACACATGTACATGCACATGTTTTTCAAACAGTTGGGTCCTGGGCTTGAACTACATAGCCAGCCACATGGGATCTAGCCACCTTAATCTCCATGCCACCTGCTGGTTAATAAAACTTCTTTTAATTATGTAGTTGTATATTTTCTAAGTCCAAGATTAATCAGCTGCTTAAACCAAAATGTAAATGAATTCTTCATGCTTCCTTTGAGGAATGTATAACTATTTCCCTTCAAGAGTATTCCAACATTGCCCTATTTTTGTGGCATTTATAGCCCAAAGTCCAAGTAGGCTTAGAATACTCTACAAACTCTGTAAAACTCCTTACTTCAATGATGTTTCTTTCCTTTTGGGATTCTAATGAAGTTGTCAAAGGATAACACAATATGGTAGGTATGTCTTGATTGAGGATCTAGTATGTTGCGGATGCACCTTGAGAAGACACTAAAAAGACAACATGATATCTGCCCCGACATTAGACACAATCACACTGAGCAGAATCTGACCCAGTTATAAAGGAATGAAAAAAACTAAAGAGAGGCTGCAGCATTGTTCCAATAACGTATGGTGCCCTGGGATTACTTGAGGTGAGTCAGAAAAAGGTGAAAAAAAATATAAAACATGAAAGTTAGACACATACTTGATTTTGAACTCTGAACATTGTGTCATGTAAGTAGTCAAGTTTATCTAGTGTAGTTTCAAAATCCTAAATCATTAGTATTGTAAAGAATATTACATTACTTTTAATGCAGATTTAAAAAACCTGGCAATACACAGAACATGTCCAAAGAGATCATGACACGTTATGGTCAGAATAAGGTTACACACTTAGGTTTCTTGATTTCTAGTTACACACAAATATCTTTACTAAGCCCTAAACTCAACCTCAGCCATTGTGTTTTTGTGTGATATTAAAATTTAGAAGGTTGCAGAAGAAATGGCACAGAAAAATTTCACAGAACCAGCAGGGAAAAAGTAGGCAGAATCTGCTTCCCTTGTTCCTGTACAGTTTTCCACTTACTGCGCAGCTTTGGGTAAGAGGCAGTCTGCCTACTGCATACCATCCATAAATTTGAGATAATAATAATTTTAGTTCATTGTCTTTTTGGAGGACAAAATGGAGGAAAAAAAAGGAAAGAATTTACAATAATGGCTGGCCCCGTAGTTCAGTGGTTAAGGGAGTTGAATCTCACATAACTGACCATGATTTGAATCCCAGCTCTCATGACTTGAAAAACATGCCAGATATGTGTGTGTGTGTGAATGTCTAAAATCCTGGTGCAATGGAGAAATGGAGGGAAAAGGTGCAGGATGACCATATCTCATTGGGAAGTGTTTGCTCTCTCTTTTTCTGATGAGTGCCTGTGTCCTCCAGTGATAAAAAAAAAAAAAAAAAAAAAAAAAAAAAAAAAAAAAAAAAAAAATTTAAAAAAAAGAAATAACACGTGAAAAAAAAAAAAAAAAAAAAAAAAAAAAAATAAAAAAAAAAATAAAAATTTAAAAGCAGGATTTACATGGAGAGATTACTTAAGGAGCTATCAGTATTATTCATATCATTAAGTCTTGAAGCCACTAAGCTTTCACAAACTGTAGATTTGTGAATATAAATGAAATGTCTTAGTGTAAAACAATGATTTTCTTCTAAAACTTATGACAAAATTTACTTCTTATTCAAGATTAGAAAACAGAAGCCTACAATTTTAGAATTGCAGATAACCTTTTACTGACTCTAAATCATCTACAATGGTTTGACTACCTTTAAATGTTAACAAACTTTTTCAGTTAAAGACTAAATTTTTTTTAACATTTGTGATTCTGATAGGTCATTTGTACAATTTACATTTTTCCTACATTATTTCAGAATGTAGGAGTCTAGTTCATTTTGTGCCTTGAAACCAGAAATGTTACAGGGGGAAAAATGAGATACTGCTGATATTAGCATTGTTGTAATCTTGATCTTCTTCTAAAATAGTCCCATTTGTTGAACGGAGATATTTTTATATGTGTCTTAATGTATTAAGCACGGAAATCTTTGTCTGCCCTTAAAATTTTCTGCATTAAAATGTGTAAACCAACCATTTCCCACCTATTTATTTCCATGATTACTTACTGAGATTACACTCTAGAAAGTGCATTGCCTCTGTTCTCTTTGGGTGCCTCCAGGTCCCAGAACCATAGGACTTCACTGACATTCTCACTCATTAGAGTCTTCTCTCCTCAGCATTAGCCCTCTTCTCCTGTTCCTTTCCTTTAAACTCTTGACAGTCTTTGCACTCTCTTTCTGTAATAAAGTCATCGTTTCTTAATTTATGAAAATGCATTAGCATGGTAGGACTTTGTTTTGAAGATGAATCCAGGAACACTGTGGCATATCAGTAAAGTAGACAGTATTTGTTCTTGGCTAGTGAGTCTCTTCGGAAGTTCCCTTCAGGTCACATTGCATACAACTGCACCATTTCTACCTACTTCATCTTCATGTTATCATCTCAGGCCTTATACCAAACTGTGATGTGATCAGTAATGTGTTATATCATCTTACCTTTCTATCTTTTTAGATAAAGCGTAATAAGTATTCATTTGATCTTAGTATTCATAAATCTTAGATCTTATCTTAGATAATTAGTAAGTAATCATAAGCCTTATTTTTCCCTGTGAATGTCTGTGCTCCCTTTTAATGCAAATACAATTCCATATTTGTATGAAGCTTCATGCATGGTGTTTCTTCCTCAGTCCTCTAATTAAACCCCTTTCCCTCATTCATCTTGTAGTGTAAATGTTCTTTCTCATGGGAAGCATCTACCAGTTTTTTATAGTCTGTATCATAATTATATATTTATTTACTTACTTCAGCAATTAGATTGTGCAATGTTTTGTTCCCAAATCCTAAACAGATCTTGGTTCAGAGTAAATATTGTACTGTTTTACAATAGCTTCAAGGGAAATGTGAAGAGATTTACTTTTAAATTTTTAAATAGTTGTCATTTTAAAGTATTTTCCCCAAGAAACAAATAATAAAACAAACTTTTACAGAGGTGTCTGAGATATTGTACACCACTTTGAAAGGAAACTACAATTATGATTGGGAATGAATGAGAGGATTTTAGACTTTATGAGGCTAGTTAAAAGTCTACAGAAATGGCAATCCAAATCCCTGGGTTTCAGTCTTTGTTTTGTATTTAATTTGCTAGTTGAACTCTTTGGAACCTTAGATTCTCCACTGGCAGTTCACTAGAGGTTAAGCAGTTGATGCTACTTTATGGTTTATACAATGTTGTGCTCAAGTAACCCAAAGGGTGTGACTCTGGTTGCCAGGCTAAAACACAACTTTCATTTTGTCAGTATGTAGGTAGATTAAAAGGGCATATTGAGAAAATATTAGACATCTTTTCAGAAATTACTGCCCTAGTATTAATAAAAATATTTTTTCTCTAGATCATATATTAAATATAGATTACTCAGAAAAAAACATAAATTCAGAGAGTATGTCTATTTTCCTTGTTCTCTTTCAGACCTCACCTATGAAATAAATTCTTTTTTATTTCATATACTCAATATTCCAGAGCAATTACAGACCACCAAATTTTGAATTCAAAGAACTGAATTTGATTCTTCTTTTCCCACCTATAATTTTGTCATAATTTGGAAATGGAATCATTTGGTGGAAAAGATAGATGTTGAGTGTGGGGTTGAGGTACATTGGAGTTCTTGAAACTAAATTCTGCAGTAAGAAATAACTTGTATTTATAGTCAATTTCAAATAAAAGCACAGAAAAAAAAAAGAGAGTCCTCTCTGGCTATAGTACAGAGTAAAATTCCTAGTTCTTGTATGAGATAGAAGTCATGCCACTTCTAAGTTGTGAACAAAAATTATTTGAATATCATTCTGAAGACTTTTAATATACTAAGGTTAAAACAAAAGAGCAGAATCCTCAAATTTAAGTTGGTGATTTATTTGAATACATTCAAGTCCAAATATGAGAGTCTGGGTCCCATCGCAGTTATGGTACATTGCCATTGTGCATTGTTCAGAAAGTATGGAAATTTCATTGATAATCTATGGCTCTTCACCAAAGGAAGAAGTGTGGAATGGGTTATCTGCATTGAGGTGGAGAAGGTGGTGGAGAAAGTGGTGATGTCTGGGTTGTAGCCCATAAAAAACCAAAAAATGACTTTAAAACAACTTAAATACAAATATCCTCAGAAGGAGAAAGAGAGAGGACCCCTTTTCCCCAAAAGGGCATTATTATACTGCAGTCCTTTTTTTTCCTTAGGATTTTGGGCATGTTTTCAAGCCTCTCAGGTTAGAATTCTACGATTTCCCAAACCGCATCCTGAACGTTAAGTTAGATCTCTAATCATTTAGCTGGCAAAGTGCGCCTCATCACTAGTGATAAATGTAGCACAGATAGAGCCTAATCTGAGATGCAAGTCCAGTTATTAAAACTACCACTCATTTTAGTTGAAATGATATTCCAGTGGAAGTGATTGTATCTGCAGGTGAGATTGTTAACAGGTTTTTAAAAAGTATGGGGCAATAAGAAAATAGGTCTAGATAACTATTGCTGAGCTTGTTTGAAGTCCTAGAAAAATACAATGAAAGGCTGAGAGCAATTCAAAAGTGTGCCAGACAGATGGTATAGTGGTTATGTTCCCATTTTGCCAGCTATGGTTCAAGTATGTGGCCCTGTGTCTTCAAACTCACGTCAGGCACTTGTACATGCATGCCCAAGATTCTGGGAGGATAATGGAGGACAAAAGATTACAGCATGGCCATAGTCCCTGGGGGAGGGTTGTGATTTCTCACTTTCCCTCTCACTATATCTGTCTGTCTGTCTGTCTGTCTCTGGTGAGAGCACATGCCACAAGGAAACAAACTCTTTTTTTTTTTTTTTTTTTTTTAAAGGCAATCACCCTAAGTCAAGTATGAAAGCCCCTTTAGTAGCTATGTAAAAACTCTCATTTCCTAGAACAGGCCCAGGATTTAAGAGTAAGAAGAATACTTCCAGAATGAAGGAATGTGGAGCTCCATGAATCCTCAGTAAAACAACTGGTGAAGATAATAACAATGTAAAATTCTGGAAACTATCTGCAGGGCATGTAGCAAATGAAGAAACATTTATTCCAGAAAATCTACTAAGTCTTCTTGAGAACAGTGAAAATCTATGATATGTGAACCACAATAGCTCTCTTCCTCCCATTCTCAGTGTCACATGACGAAAGCTCTACCCCAGGCAGGTGCAGCTAAGAACAAGGCTCCTTCTATCGCTGGCTTCACTGGTCATGCACCAGCCCCTTGCCTAAACCCAGCTCTCAATAAAGGTATTCAGCATCTTCTGGGAAGGGGCAGGTCATCAGCATTTCTCATTCTCCTATTTCTGTGTTTCTGAGGGCTTTATTCCATGACAAAATGGCTGAAAAGGCTAGGCCTTTCAGTGCCTGCCCTGTACATGGTGCATAGACACTCTACTCCAGGATTAGAAAGTCAAGAATACTGGTGCTTTGATTGACCTCATAGCTCATTTATAGAGTGTAGGTTCAATCCAGGCAGAGCAAACCAAGAACAGAGGATCTAGCTATTTTTCTTTGTGTTTAATATGAAGCAAAGAAAAATGATAAGGTAGAGAGAAAGTGATATGGTTCACATTTTTAATAATTACTAACAGTGATAGAGAATGGTTTCAAATTATAGAGATTTTTTAAAGTATGTTCAAAGTAGATAACAGCAGACCTAATAATTTACTTTTATCTTTTAGTTAAAGTCTGGGTTTCCAAAGTTTTGGATTACTTCTTTAAACAAGAACACCTTATTAGTCGATGTGGTTACAACAGTATTCTCTTCTATGCTATTTAGTAGTTATCATGCCTATTCTTTTAGAATATAAGCTATAATTGAAAATAAAATATAATCTGTCATTAATATAACTACATTTTTATTAGGAGAAGTACTTAGAAAAAAGATGGAGATTACTTTCCTTCCAACCCTCAGAGAGAGATATATCTGATCTTTTAGCTATCTTCTCAGAACTCTATTAGTCTTTAGAGATTTAAGACCGTTCAGACACTTGAACTCAGACACATACGGAAAGACTGGGTCATACTGTTTTTTGAAATTATTACATTTCTTCTTATTAAAGAAAAAAGCCTTTTAACTGCTGTCCTCAAGATGCTATATAAAAATACATAAAACAACAGATGACATGTGTCTCATCAATTCAATTGACTCCTTTAAAAATGTCTCACTAATTTAGCTCATCAGTTCATATAAAGGACTGAAAGAAGATATTAAATCATCTTCATTAAGTCACAGAGTTAGTCTTGAGTTTGAAAAATTTCAGTTCACATCTTTTTAGCTCAAAATAACTGTAAACTTATTCTCATTCTTGGTCACTTAATACTTTTTTTCAAATCTAGAATTATGTAAAATAACAGCAAAAATATATGTTTTATTTTCATCATACATATAGAAACATACACACACACACATTTCTAAACATATATTTTTTTAAACTGTAAGAGAAGGGAAATCAGTTCTTAACGATTGTATCTAGCATGTGTGTTGTCAAGGCCAGTAGACTTTTTCCAGCACACTATTACTTGGTTACAGAAAAGTTTTGTTCATGGTAAGTCCAAAGTACTGAATTGTCTTTGAATTCCCAAGGACCTCTGTCTGATATGAATGACATTGACCTAACTATGAAAAGGCTCTTACATTTTCTTTACAAAATAATCTACTCATACAAAGGACTTTTGGTTCTAACTGAGAATACAGGGACATTAGAGAAGTGTCACTTTGGGTTCCATACAACCAGTAACTAAAAATTTCATGAAAGGTAATTTTGTTCTTAAAAGTCCTTTAGCTGACTCAATCCCTGTGAGCCTTTGGCCATGTTACTATCTTCTTTCATCTTCCTTCTTCCCAGTAATGTCTTCTTTCATTCTCTTGCCCCTATACAATTTTAGAATCATATGAAAATGGAAAACTTATTTGCCATGATAATCAAGAGAAGGTTGTTAAGAGCAAGATACTTAAACTTAATGAGAATATGTGGTAATTGAAAATGTTACAAATTTTTGTTAGGAAATTAGAACATTTTCCCTTCTAATAATTTTAGAATGATAGAATAAATTATATCTGGAATCAGTAAGTCTTATGTTTGGAAGATTTTTTTAATACTATTTATTATTATTATTTATTTTAATTTGACCAGAGAGGGACAGAGTGAGAGAGAGTGAGAGAGAGGGAAAGTGACAAAGATAGCCACCAAGTCTGGGACTTGAACCATGGTTAGCCATGTAGGAGTCCAGCACCCTTAACCACCACACCACCTGCCAGCACCAAGAAATATTTTTGAGCTTCTCTACCATTAAAAACAGATATCAGCTCTTACTTGCCCGAACTATACAACCCTTTCTATAAATAACAACTAGAAAATTAAAATTACATGAGAGATTTCAATGATAATTATTTTCTTTTTAGAGTGACTATTATTGCCTATAATGTCTACTCGTTAGGCCATCTTGGCCAAAACATTTTCATAAAGCAATCTTCCTAAAGAAACTTGTTATTGATGGACTCAAAATAGAAGATTAATGTTACCTTTGCTTATTTCCAGGCTTGATAGTGGGCAATCTTCTATTTTCCTACCCTAATAATTAACTATCCATCTCTGAGATAGCCATTGTGGAATTGGAGGCAAACGAACCAGCATTGGGGTCAAATTCTACCTAACTATGGATTAGAGGATCTTTCAGTCTTTCCTCTAGATAGGTGTCTTAAACTACATGAAAAATAAATTTGTTAAATACATTTTGATATATTATTGTGGAAAATAATGCCCATTTCAAGAAAAGGAATATGAAATAAATGAATTCCAGTAAGATAAGATGTGTGGTAATTAAGCTTTGAATTTCACATTAGGACACTAAACTTCCAAACTTGGTTTTGACTATTTAGAGTCAGTAACGTACAGGCAAGTCAGGATAGCAGATTAAGTGAGTTTGGGATTTGTGCAGCTGCATCTAACTGAAGCAAGATGTAGGTGGTGCATTCATAGAGAAATGTATTTAAGTTATAGATCTAGAGGTGTGAGGTAGCTGTTATGGTTTATACAGTGTTCTGCAATGGCATTCCAAAACCAGGACCCTTCTTATTTCTAGAGATGCCATCCTTGGAGATAACAGTTGTAACTCCACCTCATGTCTGTCTTTCAAGCAAGAAGTAGAAGGAAGCAGAAAAATGCTGGCTCCTCATACTTGTGCTTTTATATCATTGGCAAGATCTGAGTCACATGACTATTTCTTCCAATAATGGACCCTATCAAGTCAAGTAACATAACTTTTTTTTGGATATTACATAGGACATAGAGAAAAGGAGCTAAAATAGCTATTAAGTGAGAGATAGCTTACAACATCTGTCACAAATTTGTATGTAAATTTTTGATAAGTCTGTTATATATGTTCTCTGCAAATACTTTAAAAATAATAGCCTATATTATGCCATTAATTATTAAAGTATCTACTTTACTTAAATAATAATTTTTTAAGAAGTTTTTGCTATAAGGCGCGTGCACTCACCAGACAGACAGAGAGATAGAAAGCGAGAGATCGCCCCCCAGGGGGGATGGTCACGCCGCAATCCCTTCTCCTCCATTCTCCTTTCGGGATCTTGGGCACACATGCACATGCACCTGGCGTGAGTTTTAGCCACCGGGTCCGGGACTCGAACCAGGGTCGACTACGTGGGAGTCCAGCGACATAGCCATTACACTAACTGCTGTTCCCTTAAATAATAATTTTAATATACCTCATTTGAATAGACATATCTATTTTCTAAATGTAGCATTAAGTAAAATTTGGTAGTTCAGTCAATGTGATAAAGTAGAAGGACCACATATTTTGTTACTCAAATATGGAACTCTTTTCCTAAGATAATTGAAGATATGTTTAACTTTTTTTTTTTTGAGAGAGAGATTTTTGCTATAGGGTGCATGCGCTCACCAGGAAGACAGAGACAGAGAGACAGAAAGTTAGAAATCACCCTCCAGGGGGGATAGCCACACTGCAATCCCTTCTCCTTCATTCTCCTCTCAAGCTATTGGGCATACATACACACACATGCACCTGGCATGAGTTTAAGCCACTAGGTCTGAGACTTGAACCATGGTTGAGTACATGGGAGTCCAGGGATATAGCTATTATGCCAACCGCTGGTCCTGGTGGTTAACCTTTAATCTGTGCTTCAGAATCCTCATATGTAAAGGGATAATGGCGGCAGTGTGATAAAGTTTGGTACAGAGTAAACAAGATGAATATGGAAGCCCCTAGAATAAAGTCTGGCAAAGAGCTGGAATTTGGTTACCTATTTATTCACTTTACTTTTATTTGGATATTATTTATTTAAATGTCATTATTTAATCTATGGTTTTGGAGTATCTAAATATAAAATCAATTTTAAATGTGCTTGACATCTAAATTAGAAGGATATGAAAATCAGGTTTATAAAAACAACACTGATGATTTTATAAAACTATGTTTTTAAAAAAACTGCTAAGACCAGCATATATCAGACCATATTTCAACGAAAGGTTTCCTTCTTGGTATATTTGAAAATAAATTCAGTATTCTAATTGCTTAGCGTTATAGTTCAAAGTATATGGCCAGCTGGGTTTTAGTGCATATTATCTAGTCTTGATCTAATTAAATAAAAGACATCTGCAAAATTTTCATATAACCTACAGAGAAATTTCAGGGGGTCATTTACGCAATCATTTATTTTTCCAAAATACAAAATATCTGAAGAAACTCCCAGCAGTGAGATGTAGAGTACGATTTAAAAAAAAGATTTTTCTTTTCCTCAGAGGCTGTGATTCATTGATTCTGGCTGTTTATGGAACACCAAATATGCGTTCTTTGACCTCTGTATAATTTATTTAAACCTGAGCTCAATAACTTTAAATGCATTTATCATCACAGTGCTTCAAACAATGGTCAGCGATCTGTGAAGATGTACTGAACTGTCTCATTAAACCAAAAAACCCCGACAGTCTGAAACAAGCACAATCTAACTGCCTTACAATTAGATATGGTATCTTACAAAAATATGTGTGGCACAGTCTTGACCTTTGTGCTAATTAAACCTCCCTTGCAGCCAACACTTCTTTCACACACATACCTCCTTAAATAGTCTTGAATGTCAAATACCTTATTATTTACAAAGGCAGTTTCTGTCGAATACCCAGGAGTATGCTATTTTCTTCTCAGGGATCTGGCAGTCTTCCATATCTGACTGTGTGTTCTCATACAGCTTTGTATCTTTATGGACGAGGCCAGTCAGGTAAAACTGAGAGGAGGAAATGGGATAGCAGCAGAAATAGCACCAGGGAGTAGTATTCCACATTTGACAGCTGGGCATACGAACCAGAATGGAGATCTGTGACGTGAGTGTGGAGGTAGTCTGGGGATGAGAAGGGAGTTGGATGCTTAATGATGGTTGTTACCTGTTCTAAGATTATTATTTCATTTTCATTTACATAGTTGGTAGATATTTAAGCATATAACCATGTACTAGACACCAGAGTGCCTAGTTAAAGGTATTATATGATATGTATGAAGAGGGCCTGCCAGGGGCATGGTAGTTAAGGTGCTGAACTACCACATGACCAATCATGGTTCAAGTCCTGAACCTGGCAACTTGCTTTCTCACTTT
This sequence comes from Tupaia belangeri chinensis, assembly GCF_000334495.1. Classification (NCBI taxonomy): domain Eukaryota; kingdom Metazoa; phylum Chordata; class Mammalia; order Scandentia; family Tupaiidae; genus Tupaia; species Tupaia belangeri. Next base: position 1,945,828 of record NW_006209642.1, read on the forward strand.
CTCTCTCTAGTGAGTGTGTGTTCCCGATAACAATAATAATAATAATAATAATAATAAATAGAAATAAATAATTCTTGGGACCAGCAGTTAGCATAATGGCTATTGCTGGACTCCCACGTAGTCGACCGTGGTTCGCATCCCGGACCTGGTGGCTTAAAACTCACGCCTGGCGCATGTGCGTGCATGCCCAAGATCCCAAGAAGAGAATGGAGGAGAAGAGATTGAGGCGTGGCCATCCCCTCTGGGAGGTGATTTCTTGCTTTCTGTCTCTCTGTCTGGCGAGCGTACTCGCCCTATAGCAAAAACCTCTACAAAAAAAAAACAAAAAAAAAACGATATGTATAAAGACATGTATGAAGCAAGACTGATATAGTTACTCCCTTTGTGGAGTTTGATATTAGAGGCATCTAACAAATGTGAAGGAGAATACCAGTTTACTAGTTCAGGTCCAACATGGTCAATGGAAATGTAACTGATAATGATTTTCTACAATAGCAGCACCGGAGATGAGCATGAATAACAGGCAGGGAAATCAGTAACAAGGGACATAACATGTCAGAAAGAAACTTACTTAGAGGACTAACTGTGAGCTTTATATTATTTTGTGCTGCCTCTGATCTTATGCTTCTGTATTTTTAAAAAACTTATTATGATTCATTGTCTGTCTTCCTACTAGACTGTGAACAGTGCTTAGCCAATAGAAGATATTCAATGAATAAAGTCTTTTGAATAATTAAATGAGTTAGCAAGGTCAAAACAACCTCAGTGAAAAGCTAGTGAAAATCTCCTATAGCCTCCTTCACTCAGACAGAAGAGGTCTCAGGGTCTAGGGGACAACGAGCCTGCATTGAGAGCTTGTTACCCAGCAGTCTTATGAAATAATAGCAGATATGTTATTAAAAAGTGAATGTGATGGCTGTTTTACAGAGAAAAACAAGGTAAACAAGGACAAAATTCTCTCGTGCAGTACAGATATTTTTCTTTCATTTTTAGCCATAAACCTGATCAAAATTAAGTCCCGGAGACTTCCGAACAAAGAAAGTCAGACAAAGATAACTAAGTATAAAGGTTATTCGCGCAGACTCTGAGGTGACATCCAGCATAAGTGTTGAAGAGTCAATCGAGGATATTGGACATCTTCAAATTACAATCAGATGTAATCTAAATACATAATTTTAAAAAAGAAAGAAAGAGATAGAAAAAAAGAAAAAAGAAAGAGAAAGACAGGCAAAGAAAGAAAGAAAAAGAAGGAAAGGAAGAAAGAAAGAGAAAGAAAGGAAAAAAAATAAAAGAGCCCTTCTTCCAAGGGATCTGGCCTTTGGAGCAGCTTCCTGAAAAGTATCATTTGAAGCTCTGATATCAAACTGGCAGTTTCATAAATGGCTGAGATTGTAGGTTAAATAAAGCAGTTGAATGTCTGATGAGTTTCACACCAGGGGACTATCTCTACCACCCTTAGCAGTTTCAAAAATAGCAACACACACATGTCCCTCTTACCAAAGAGGTGCCAAAGTGCAGACAGGTTGACCTGAAGCACTCACTGACAACAACTGGAAAAAAAAATCATGTGCACATGTAACCTAGATTTAAACCCATTAATTTCCCCCTCAGTTTCAAAGCTGTTCTGCTTTTATAGTGCACCATTTACCTAGTACTGAAAATTTCTTCAAATGATTTCTTTGTTTTTGTCTGCTTATTAGCTAATATATATTAGAACATCCCCAATGCTAATGTCATGTATGACCTAGAGAGGCATTAGAGTTTAATGGAAATAGCAGTAATACAACATATAAAGCTGTCAACAGAATGCCTGGCCCAAACTAGGCATTGAGTCAATGTTTGTAGTGATTACTAAAAACAGCAGGGGATTTTGAATAAGGTGACCTGATTCTGAGTTCTGGCTTTCTTTCTTCCTAGTTGGGTGACATTGATAGAGAATAGTCTTTTTTTTTTTTTTTTTTGACTTTTAGTTTCCTCATGTAAACTATAAAGCAAAAAGTTTGAAAATTAAATGTAAGATAAAAATGAAGAGTAGGAAAATACAACCCAAAGGAAACTGCCTAGTTGTTTTTAGCTAAAATAGCTAAACAAACAAGCAAACAATTGGCAAGTGAAATCAGTCACTAAAAACAAAAGATTCAACTAATTTGGAAGCTGTCACAATTGTAAGCATATGTTTACTTACTAAAATACTGTCTGCATAAATAAGGCAGAAAAGTAATAGGACTACAGAAAAAACAAGGTAACTGCATCAAACTACGGAGATTTTTCTCATTTTTCTGAAGATCAAATGGCCAGAACATTAGTGAAGATTTCAAAGACCTCAGTTGTATAGTTAAGCTTAAGTTAATATTTCATTTAATAAAATTTGAGTGCTTAAAACCAAATACCTTGTGGTACACCTTCATTAGTGAGAGATGTGCTGTAACTTACATTAAACTGGGCATTCACCTAAGCCAGTTGGTCATGTGGAGACCCTACCTATGTAGGATCTGCTTCTCAACACTTAAAGAACAATCTTACCAAGCACACACACAGAACACTAACAAAAATGACCAACTACTTAGCCACAAATCAAGTATCAACATATGTTTGGAAAACATAATTATACTAGGGGCTGGCAGGTGGCTTGGAGGTGAAGGTGCTGAACTCTCACATGGCCAACCGTGGTTCAAGTCCTGGACTTGGCAGCTTGCCTTCTCCCTATCTCTCTCTCTCTCTCTCTCATCTCTTTCTAGTCAAACTGAAGAAAAAAATAAAATAAAATAAAATAATTATTTAAAAAATTATTGTACTAATTACACTAGACCATACTTTCTGAACACAATGTAATTAGTTTGGATATTCTTTGGATATTAAATCACATATATTTCTTTTTCCTTTTTAAGATTTTTTGCCATAAGGGTCATGTGACCTTGCCATAGAGAGACAGAAACAGAGAAAGGGACAGTGAGAAATCACTTCCCCAGCGGGAAGAGCCGTGCTGTAATACCTTCTCCTCCATTCTCCTCTTGAGATTTTGGGCACACACACACACACACACACACACACACACGCACTTGGCATGATTTTCAAGGTGTCAAATCTGGGACTTAAACCATGATCTGCAATGTGTCCAGCACCTTAACCACCATGCCAAATGCTGGCCCCAAATCATGTATATTTCTAAATTACTCATAAGTATAAGAAGAAAGTATACTGACTTTAAAATAATTATAAATAGTAAAGAATATAGAAAACATCAAAATATGTGGGATGTAGCAAAATTGATACTATAAGAAAAAGTTCTAAATTTACATGGCAAATTCAGGAAGAGCTAAAAATTGATTAACTAATTATCCAAGTTAAATCAAAGATGGGGGACCAGCAGCTGGCATAATGGCTATGTTGCTGGACTTCCATGTAGTTGACCGTGGTTTGAGTCCCAGACCCAGTGGCTTAAACTCATGCCAGGTGCATGTGTGTGCATGCCAAGATCCCAAGAGGAGAAGGGATTGTGACATGGCCATTACTCCTGGGGGGTGATTTCTCACTTTCGGTCTTTCTGTCTCCCTCTGACTTTCTGATGAGTGCACACGTCCTATAACTAAAACCTCTCAAAAAAAAATCAAAGATGAAAAGCCAAATAAACTCAGAGAAAGTAGAAAAAGAGACAGTGTGGGGCCAACAGGTGGCATAGTAGTTAAGGCACTGGATACTCACACATGGCCAACCACGGTTCGAATGACGGACCTGGTGGCTTACTTTCTCATTTTCTCTCTCTCTCTCTCGCTCTCTCTCTCTCTCGCTCTCTCTCTCTCTCGCTCTCTCTCTCTCTCGCTCTCTCTCTCTCTCGCTCTCTCTCTCTCTCTGTGTGTGTGTGTGTCTTTCTGGTCAATTTAAAATAAATTAATGCATAAATAAAATTTTAAAAAAAGGAAAACCAACAATGAAAAGAACTAAAATTATTAAAAGAGAAAAGCACTGAAGCAGTTTTTTTAAAATGCCAAAACCTGATTAAAGTATTTAAAAATAGACACACTTTATGCTGTTACCCAAGAGAAAAAGGAAAAAAATACAAACAAATATTCTACGTAACTATTTATGAAAATATTTTTTATTTTAAAAAAATTTTGCCAGATGATGTGTGCATTCACCAGAAAGACAGACACGGAGAAACTATCCTTCATAGGGAATGGTCACATGTAGTCCCTGCTCCTCCATTTCTGCCTCCCTTCAGGATTTTGGGCTTACAACTCATGCACGCCTGTCATATTTTTCAAACTGCCTGATCCAGGACGTGAACTTCCCATTTGGCTATGTGAGAGCCAGACGCTTTTACTACCAGGCCATGGGCTAGCCTGAAAATACTGTTTAAAGAACAAATAACATTACAAATGTTAGGTTTTTTAAAAAGTACTATAATACATAGAATTGGATCCCAAGTAGTAATGGGTTTAACAAAGTGCTACTAATGTTCTCCCTCATAAAATAATTCTGGTGGCTTCATGAAGCTTCCAGTGACACAGGCTTATTCTAGCTTTTAACTCCTTCATCCTCATCTTGTTCTCAAGTTCTAAGATGGTGACTAGAATTCTGTCCATCACCTTATATTAGGCCAAGTGCAGAACAAGATGAGAAAAGAGAAGAATGGGCACATACCTGCTGTCTTTTAAAGAGGTTTTGTAAAAATGGTCTGAAAATATTTCTGCCTACACTTTATTGGCCAAAACTTAGTGTAGTGCATAAACCTACTTAAAACAGATGCTAGCAAAGGTGATTTCTATTCTGAATAGCCTTGTATACAGCAATAGAGCAAAGGTTCTCTAGTACGAAAGAAAGGGAGATTTAATGAGTTTCAAAAACCATCATTTTCTGACACAATGAAGCAATGAATTCACTAGCAGCATCCAAACATGGAAAGTGATCCAACCTCATAAATATTAAATGTGACAGATTCTGGTATGATGCAGTTTATTCCTCATCCCTCTCTCCATTTCTCAAATGCCACAAATAGAAAAGAGGACAAATTTAAAACATTCTGAGAATTCTTATTAATATCCTACAACTTGGGGAAAAGCGGATTGAGAGGGTGATTAGGCAAGGCCCAGAGAGATTTTGAGAAAAGCTGCTTAAGAACGAACAGAGGGACTCTCAGGCTCTCAGCAGAGGCAGGTAAGACCACCAGGGGTCACTGTGTTCCACTGGAATGATCACAAGTGACTCCTTCCATAGAAATTAATGGAAATACACCTGAACTCAGTGAAATGAATTCTACTAAAAGACACTTAATAAAATCTCAAAAGAAAAAGTAGAAACCTGGCTAAATGAACACAATTATAATTTTATTTTTTTAAAATAATGGAAGAATTGGTTTTGAAAACCAAAACAACTTGTATGATTCTATGAGATCTTGGTATACTGTCATCTGTATTAAGAAATTCTCTCCTTGGAACCAGCAGATGGCATTAATAGTTATGTCACTGGACTCCCACATAGTCAACCATGGTTCAAGTCCCAGATCTAGTGGCTTAAAACTCATGCCAGGCATGTGTGTGTGTGTGCCCCAACTCCCAAGAGGAATAAGGAGGAGAAGGGATTGCAGTGTGGCCATTCCCCTTGGGAGGTAATTTCTCACTTTCTGTCTCTCTGTCTCTTTATCTGTCTGGCTTGCACTGACACCCAATAGCAAAAATCTCTCAACAACAACAACAAAAAAAAAAAAAAAAAAGAAAAGAAAAGAAAGAAAGAAAGGAAAAGAAAAAGAGAAAGAAATTCCCCTCCTTAAGTTATTGAGCCATGATGATAAAGAGCGCTTTGGGCATTCAGATAGAATAAAGTAAGTCACTTGATAAGGAGATGAATGAGGAGCAACTTAGTTAATGCCAGAGGACAACTGAACCGTTTCTACATTGAGGGAAATAGAGCTAGTTTCTTGTTCACTTGTGAAGATACAAGATCATTCAAAATGTGAAAGAATCAAAGAATGAAGTGCTATAGTTTGATTGTATCTCTCCAAAATTTATGTGTTGAGACATTGTAAAAGCATTAAGAGAGTGGAAACTTGATCAGCTTATGGTGTCTAAAGACGAGGCTTTGCGGAAAAGATTAAGATTAAGGTCAGCAGAGAGTGATTCCCTTGGAGTCTCATGGGTTTTTTAAGGAAAAAAAAAATTTAATAAAAATAAAAGAGCTGGAAATATTTTTAGTAATCTAGGTAAAAGTAATCCTTTAGGTAAGAAATGATGATGTAGTGGTTACATTGCTGGACTTTGTATGGCTGATGGCTGACCACAGTTCAGATCCCAGACCCAGTGGTTTGAAAATCACGCTGGGCACATGTGCGTGCATTCCCATGATCTGAGAGGAGAATGGAGGAGAAGGGATTGCAATGTGACCATCCCCTCAGGACATGATTTCTCACTTTCTCTCTCATTGTCTGTTTCTCTCTCCAGATAGAGAGAGAAACACACATCCTAAGGCCAATACCTCTTGATTTTCTCACTGAATGACGGTTAACTATGAGAGAGAAGGTTAAAAAGATCCTAGAATATATATATATATATTTGTTCTGAGTTGCAGAAAGGATGTCGTTACCATTAACTGAAATGAAAATAACAGTAAAGAGAGTTAAGTGTTTTAAAATTTTACTTATTTATTTATTGGTTGGTTAATTAGAGGTTGGTCAGAAGGCTATTGAAAGTTTACTTTTGGGCACATTACACTGGAAGTATCTGTTAGATATCCACATGTAATTTCTTTTTATTTATTTATTTTTTGGGGTTCCCCCCCACCCCCTATAAGGTGCATGCACTTGCAGGATAAAGACAGAAAGCGACAGAGAAAGGGAAAGTGAATAATCACATCTCCCCAAGAGGGATAGACATGCCACAATCCGTTCTCCTCCATTTTCCTCTCCAGATTTTGGGTACACACACACATATACTACTGGCATGAGTACCACTGTGTCTGGGACTCTAACCATGGTCGACCATGGGGGAGTCCAGAGCCTTAACCACTGTACCACCTGCTGGCCTCATTTATATATAATTTAACATGTGAGTTTGAATTTTAGACAAGACCATAGGGCATGCATTATTATCGAGTCCTCAATATGTATTTATTTGATTTTAAAACTATGTAAGTGGATGTAAGTATAAATAGAGAAAAGGTCTAAAGACTTGAGTCTCAGAGCTCTGCAATATTAAAAGTTCAGAGTGAAGTTCAAGCAAAGGAGACTAAATAGGTGTGACATGTGATGAAGTCTGGTGTCCTGGAAGACTAGTGAAGAAAGTGTTTTGGGTAGAAGAAAAGAAAAAATTGGGTTAAATGATGTTGAAGTTTCACGTAAAATAATGACAAATAATTGACCAAGAGTTTTAGCAGCATGGAGGTCATTGATAAGTGGTTTCAATGGAGTGATAGAAGTGAAAGTGTGATTAGAATAAATTTAGAGTGATGTTATTTTCATGTTCCCTTTCTTTACAATCTACTGTGCAGCTCCAAATTTAATACAGAATCTCTATTACTTAATAACAAACAGATTATTAACTCATTAACTAAATTTTTGAAAAAAAATACTACATGACAAATATTACACCATAAAGGCAAATATATATAAATTATTACACTCTGCTTCAAAAGGCTTGAAAGTGAAGCTTGATTTATAGTTCTCCTGTTTTACATTTACATCTGTCTGTTAACTTCTCATGCCCAATACAGAACATAAGCAGAGCTGTCCTCCTGCCTTAACATTATTATATTTTCATTTATATGTAGAGCTAACTGGCTAGTTATTAAAAGATGGCTAGCCTCTAAAGTTTCCCTAGTCTTTTCTGACAAGTGATGTGATATAAATAAATGATATTTTCATTTTTGTAAGTGACAACTGAATCTTCCAAGTATATTTACAGTTAAAAAAGAGTTTGTTAATGATAAATATCATTATTATTTGGGCAGAGATATTTTAAGATAAAATACCTAGAGAACGGGTTAATATGGGGCATTGTTAAAACTAAGTTGTTGGCGTGTAGAAACAGCCCAACTCTGAATCTCTCTGACTCTATTTTGTCTATAAAAATGCTACTAAACACTTAACACATTTTCAAGTTGAAGAACTGGCATTTCTGGAGGAAATATAAATATAAATATAAATGTGTTTGTAATTTTTATAGTGAATGACAATGTAGATTTAATTGTAGGTATCATTAAGTATACAGGCAATTCAATAGAGTTATTTTGATATAAGAGAGGACTTTCATCAAGTTGAATATAATGAAGAAGGATGCTGAAAACCTTTGAAATGTAATGCCAATGAATTTTTAAAAAATATTAATTTAGTTTTTATTATTATTTTTTCATTTGTTATAGGGCATGTGTGCTCACCAAAGAGAGACAGAAAGAGAAAGAGAGAGAGAGAAAAGGAAAGTGAGAGAAAAGCTGCCAGGTCTAGGATTGAACCATGGTCCAGCACCTTAACCATCATGCCACCTACTGGCCCCTTCCAATGACCTTTTATTTTTTTTTTGAGAGTTTTTTTGTTTTGTTTTTGTTTTTGTTTTTGTTTTTGTTTTGCTGTAGGGTGCATGCACTTGCCAGACAGAGAGAGACAAAAAGTGAGAAATCATCCCCCAGGGTGGATGGTCACGCCGCAGTCCCTCCTCTTCTATTCTCCTCTCGGAATCTTGGGCATGCACGCACACACGCCTGGCGTGAGTTTAAGCCACCAGGTCCGGGACACGAACCGTAGTCGACTACGTGGGAGTCCAGCAACATAGCCATTACGCTAACTGCTGGTCCCTCTAATGACTTTTTAAAGAGAAAAAATATACATATATTACATCCAAATTTATTTTTAGAATATCACTAATTCAAAATGTATCAATTATTGCTCTTAGTTTACTCATGTGAAGCTAAATGTTTAATGAAATTTTGGGACCAGCAGGTGGCATAATCATTATGTTGGACTCCCAGGAAGTCAATTGTGGTTCAAGTACCATGCCTGGCAGCTTAAAATTCACACCAAATGTGTGTGTATGTGTTCCCAGAATCCCAAGAGGAAAATGGAGGAGAAGGGATTGCAGCATGGCTATACCCTTTGGTGGGGTGATTTGGCACTTTCTGTCTCTCTGTCTTTCTGGTGAGCACACACGACCTATAGCAAAAAAAATTCTCTTAAAAAAAAAGAAATATTTACTTTAATTTACACTAAACATTTTTAAGGATAAAAGGACATTCAGTGTGCCACAGTACAGGAAGATTTTCCTTGGCTAAAGGTAACACTTTATAGCAAAACAATGACTGGAAACCATGGTTCCAGTAAAGGAAATATCATCTTTTTATGCTGTTCTTTGAATTAATTCATTGTACTTGCCATTAAAATAGCAGTTCTTTTTTTTTTTTTTTTTTTTTTTTTTGAGAGATTTTCACTGTAGGGCACGTGCGCTCGCCAGACAGACAGAGAGAGACATAGAGACAGAAAGCGAGAAATCACCCCCCCAGGGGGGATGGTCACGCCTCAATCCCTTCTCCTCCATTCTCCTCTCGAGATCTTGAGCACGCACGCACACGCGCCCGGCATGAGTTTTAAGCCACCGGGTCCCGGACACAAACCGCGGTCGACTACGTGGGAGTCCAGCGACATAGCCATTACGCTAACTGCTGGTTCCCTAAAATAGCAGTTCTTAAGGTGACACTTTTAGTTGTAAGTTTTTGAGAAGTTATTGCAGGGACTGAGAGGTTCTATGATTTGACACAAATGGACTGTAGATTAGCAGTGCTCTAAATTGTAGGGAAGATACTGGAAGGTTTAAAGAAGCACAATCTTTTTTAATGCTAAAATATCTTACATAATATTTTAAGTTTTATGAAATGTTTTCTGAATTTCTCTATTTTTAATTCAAAATTAAAAAGCTAATCTCAAGCTTAATGTTAACAATCCTATTTTATGATTTAAAATATTTATGAGGGGTCTTTCAGAAGTTCATGGAAGCTTTTTAGCAATGGGTTTGCCACCAGAACACATGTATGATGAAAACCACTGGTATATTAAAGCCAAATATGATAGGCTCACATCACATTGTCATTAGACACATAGATTCTGGCAAGTCTACCACTACTGGCCATCCAACCTGTAAGTGTGGTGGGATCAACAAAATAACCAACAAAAACGTTGAGAAGGAGGATGTTGAGATGGAAAAGGGCTCCTTCAAATATACCTGGGTCTTGAATAAACTGAACAAACTGAATGTGAGTGTAGTATCAACATTGATATCTTCCTGTGAAACTTTGAGACCAGCAAGTAGAATTGACTATGACTGATGCCTCAGGACACAGATATTTTATTAAAAACATGATTATGAGCACATCTCAGGCCGACTGTGCTTTCCTGGTTGTTGCTGCTGGTGCTGGTGAATTTGAATCTGGTCTATCCCAGAAAGGCAGACCCATGAACATCTCCCTCTGGTTTACACACGGCGTGTGAAATAACTAATCATTGCTGTTAACAAAATGGATTTTACTAAGCCACCTACAGTCAGAAGTGATATGAGGAAATTGTTAAGAAAGCCACCACCTAGGGAACCAGCAGTTAGAGTAATAGCTATGTCGCTGGACTCCCACGTAGTCAACCGCGGTTCGTGGCCTGGACCCAGTGGCTCAAAACTCACGCCGGGCGCGTGTGCATGCATGCCCAAGGTCCCAAGAGGAGAATGGAGGAGAAGGGATTGCGGCGTGACCATCCCCCCTGGGGGGGTGATTTCTCGCTTTCTGTCTCTATGTCTCTCTCTGTCTGTCTGGCGAGTGCACGTGCCCTATAGCGAAAATCTCTCCAAAAAAAAAAAAAAGAAAGTTAGCACCTATAATCTTGACACGGTAGTATATGTGTCAATTTCTGGTTGGAATGGTGACAACATGCTGCACCCAAGTGCTAATATGCCATGGTTTAAAGGATGGAAAGTCACCCATAAAGGTGGCAGTGCCAATGAAAGTAAATTGCATGAAACTCTGGATCGCATCCTAGCACTAACTTATACAACTGACAAGTCCTTGTATCTGCCCGTCTAGGATTTGTACAAAATTTGTGGTATTGGCACTGTTTCTGTGAGCCAATTGGAGAGCGGTATTCTCAAACCTGGTATAGTGGTCACCTTTGCACCAATCAATGTGATAACTGAAATAAAGTCTGTTGAAATGCACCATGAAGCTTTGAGTGAAGCTCTTCCTGGGGACAATGTGGGCTTCAATGTCAAGAACGAGTCTGTCAAAGATGTTTGGTGTAGCAATGTTGTTGGTGACAGCAAAACGACCCACCAATGGAAGTAGCTTGCTCCACCACATGCCCAGTGTGAGTTTGAAGGTTCCAGGTCTGGGACTCGAACTGTGGTCAACTATGTAGGAGTCTAGCTACATAACCATTACACCATCTATTGGTCTCAACATTTTAGTTTTTAAAATCAGTACTTTTTAATGGAGACAACCTGACCAAAAATCTGTCACAGAATTTTGAGACTTACTGAAAATGGGGAAAAAAAGGTCCATGACAAATAAGTATGATGAGAAATTATGCATGCATAATGGTTAAGGCACTGGACCCCCACATGGTTTGAGTTCAGGATCCAGTTACTTGACAATCATGCCAGGAGTATATGTGTGCTTGCCTAAATCTAGAAAGAGAAGGGATTGTGGCATGACCATCATGGAGGGCTGATTTTTCACTTTCTATCTCACTATCTCTCTCTGTCTCTCTTCAGTGAGTGCACACACTCTGACACAAAACCTTAAAAAGAAATAAAAAAGAAATGTGTATGCTAATTCCATTTTTCCACAAACTTTTAAAAGTCTCCTCTTATCTGTAGTTATTCTTTTCATTCATGTGCTACAAAGATATTACCTGGACTAATAAAATAATATCTGACCTAAAAAATGGTTACCAAAAATGGCTGCATTAACATGTGCTGAACTCTGCTGCTCACTGCTCAGTAGGTTAAGGCCACGAGTGCCCAGGTTCTGTTCCCCACCCCTCCTAAAAATCCCAGGTACAGTGATGAGTGCTTATAGTCCCAACTACTTGGGAGACTGTAGCAGGAAGTGCATGACTTTGTCTCAAAAGAACATATACACACAGATATATATATATATATATATATATATATACATACAAAAATATTTATTTAATATCAGACCTTATAATTGGTTTAAAGGAACATTCAAAAAAATTATTGAGTTGCCATTTAAAATCTGGACTAAACACTTAAATAAGTAATTGGACCATTGTTAGGGAGTCAATAGCGAACTCTTAAGAGAGCAATATCTGAAGAAAGAAGGTCAAGAAAAATAGAAATGAACATGTTGGTGGCATTGTGAAATGCTCCAGGAATTGATGAAGATAGTTTTTTTTAAGTCTACTATGGAGAATAATTTTTTTAGTCCCAATGTCATAAAGACATTGTGGTGTGCTGAAACTGAATTATAACTCTAAGCTCCACTCATGCTGAACTTTTGTGTATTCTTTATCTGCTCAGGCTGGCCATTAAACCCCTTTCCCAATAGGTTAGGCAGGCTATAAACAACAGAAGTAAGTTGCTGACAAGCTACAATAAATTTTTCAAATGAAGAGCACATTTCCATATGCCATATATCATGAAATAAATATGCTTTCCCTCTTACCCCCAAATCCAATCAGCATCGCATATTTCAATGTACTTTAAAGGCAACTTAAATTCCAAAAGTGACAAGAAGAAATTTCAGAGCTACTTGTTTTTGTATATCAGTAGCATAGGAATTGGTTATACATTGCTGGAGATAACAAAAATATTAATGCTGTCTCAGATAAATGTGAAAATATTCAAAATACTGACAGATTATAATTTGATCATGTGCATTGTATCATATCTAACTACCTACTTCTTTTTTTCTATATTCCTGGTAAAATTCTGAGATTCTCATTACTGATTAAAATACAAGCTATTGTTTTTGCATAATAAAATTTATTTAAAATAAGGTTATTGGAAAAGTCAGGATGTGTTTTTTTTCTACTTTTTCTATGCAAAAATATGTCATGACTTTTCTGACAGCCCAAGAGATAGTGCCTTATAATTTTGAATGGTCACATTGCAAATACATGTATTTTGGTCAGCGATTAAAACTATTGCTTTAAAAATTCTGTGGCCACATTATTAGTTAGGCTAATTCAGAGGAGTTCAGCCAAATTTTTCCAATCACATGATCAAGAAAGGTTTTGCTTAAAAAAATGGCTAAATGTTGGGATAGCTGGATCCCTCATGACCTGCTATGTCATTTAAGTACTGAACTTGGAGGCTCTGGACTTCCACGTGGCTGACTACAGTTCAAGTCCTGGACCTGGTGGCTTACTTTCTCACTTTCCCTCTCTCTCTTTCTGTCTGTTTCTCTCTGGTGAGTGCACGGACCCCATAGCAAATTAAAAATTAATAATGATAAAATTAAATAAATCTTAAAAAAAAGAAAGGACACAGGAAGAAATTTCTTGGCTCACTGAAAATGTGAAGCCTCATATAATGTTTACTTATTCAATGAAAGCTTAAGTCCTAGTTGATGTCTCAAAAATTGCCTAAGTATTGTAGAAAAACAAAATTCTTTAGAGAGGCTTATGGGATTACCACAGGTCAAGGTCAAGAAAAGAAAAAAAAAATTGTTAACTAAATTGGCAACTCATCTCTTTACTGTGAGGTACAATTCTAAAGAAAAACATTGATTAAAACTCAGGCAACAAACAATCTCTTAAATTAATAAAGATAATCTTAACATAGTGAAAGCAGAATTTATAATTTCCACATAGAGGACTGTGGGAGATAAGAGTTTATAATCTGAAAAAAATCTGAGGGTATCAATCATTGGTCCAGCTAGAAATAGGTAAAATTGTATCTAACAATAGCTCATTAGGAAGAAAGAGAAAAAGAACACTTTTACTCACACACTGTGAGTTCTTATAAGACCATGGTACTGTACTGTACATAAATAAGTCTGAAGAAGCAAAAACAAGACAAGATTGGAAAAAGATGTTTAAAAGTGAAGAGATGCTTTACAAAGTTCTTGATTTTAGCCTTTTTAAATTTTATTACAAAGAAAGACTCAGCTACTTGTAACATTTTGGACTTTTCCTCTATTATTTAGTTTTATACAATGAGTAATGGTTATCATAATGATGTAAATTGAAACCTGTGGAGATAACTGTTTATCGAATAATTGTGGATTTGTATTTAAACCTACTTGCATGTAAAATAGTTGAATCTGCATTTTTTATCCTTTTAGTTGAGAAATTTAGTCCTGACATTCAATGTTATTATCAATCTATGTGAATTTATTTTCTAGTTGTTTTGTGTTCTCTTATTTATCTTTCTTTAGGCTTTCCTGGTATAGTAGTCTGGTAAGTGTTTCCTGAAGAGCTGGTTTATGTTTTGATGAATACTTTCAGGATTTGTTAATCTGGAAATGGTTTTATTTATCCTTCCCATTTGAAGGATAATCTTGCTAGGTATAGTACTCTTGGCTGAAATTGATTTTCTTTCAGAGTTTTAAATATGTTTTCCCATTCTTTCTTTGCCTATATTGTTTCAGTTGAGATAACTGATGTTAGTCTGATGCAGTAAACTTTGTAAGAAATTTGGTATTTTTCTCTTTGCCTTTTTAGAATATTGTGTTTGATGTTTACCAGTTTGCTATGAAATGTCTTGGAGAGGATCTTTTTATGTTATATCTATTTGTTGTCCTTTGTATCTACTGGATTTGTATGTTTACCTGCCTCTTTAAATTGGGAAAGTTTTCAGCTAATATGAAAACATGTTATTTATAATATGTTTTTTATAAGTAATAGATTTTCTATGCCTTTACCTGTCTTGTCACCTTCTGGAATATCTACTATGTGAATATTCATCTGTTCTATGATCCCTAGGATTTTCCATAAATTGTCCTAATTTTTAATGGTCATTCTTCTATTATTTTTGATTGCTTGGTCTGAATCAGAAGTTTCATATTCAAGGTCAGGGATTTTTTCTTCTGCATGGTGTAATGCATGATTTAATCTGATGTTGATACTTTTGAGCAAGGTTTTGATTTCCTAAATTTTATTCTTTTTTTTTTTGGAGAGATTTTTGCTCTCGGGCATGTGTGCTCTTGTTACAGCGAATATTCTGAATTATTTTTCTGACATTTCTGTGATCTCTTGCATTTGATCCATTGTTAGAAAGGAATTATGATCTTTTGAGGGGGAGATATTTCCTGATTTTTTCCTATTTTTTGAAGCTCTACTTTGTTTTTCAGTCATTTAGTGATATACTCACTTCTTTCTACTTTTTTGGAGTACATTTCTATAGGTGTGTGCTCCAGCATTTCTGTATGATATGCATAAGCTATGTGCCAGCTTCCCCCCTTTACTGTAAGTTGAAGTGTAGAATCCACAATAGTAATTTTGGGTTCAGGTTTTCAGAGGGGAACTTGTCTCTGTTTATAGCTAAGGCAGTTATAGTGAAAGAATCCCTCCAGTCTCCTATTTACAGGGATTTGGTTCTTGTATACTGAAACCTAACTATTCCCAATGTGGATGGAGGTTGAGCTGACAGGTAAAATTTAAGGTGGTAGACCACTTTGTGAGGAAGTACACCACGTGGGCTGGAAGGCCATTCCTCTCCTACAGCAGGCTGTGCAAGGGTCTCTGATGATGAGTTTGAGCTGAGTGACTTGGCTTGGGCCTACCTCTTGGTTTTGGATAGGTGAGGGAGAGAACAGCATCAGCACACATGGGGTAGCAGCTCCTACCTTCTGTCTCAGGAATTGCAGGGTCTTCCTGTTGCTCCCTCTATCTCTGGGATTGGAGGTATCAATTATTGATTCTTGAATGCCAGAGAGCCACTCATGCCCTAGAACAGATTGGGCAGTGGTCCCTGCTGAGCCACGGGGCATGGGCCCGCCGGTTGGTCCTTCTATCTCTGGGATTGCTGGGTCTCCCTGTTGCTCTATGACCAATTGCTTTTACATTTTTCAGTTTCCTTATCAGTAAAATGGGTAAAATAGAGGCTCATCCTCTGAGGGCTGCTGCAAGGATTAAATAAAGTACACTATGAGAGCACTTAGTTTATTATAAAAAAAAATGGATGTATTTGTGACTGTTATTTTTATTTTTATGCAGAAAATGAGAGTGAAGGGAACCAGCAGTTAGCGTAATGGCTATGTCACTGGACTCCCACGTAGTCGACCATGGTTCGCGTCCCGGACCCAGTGGCTTAAAACTCACGCCGGGTGCATGTGCGTGCGTGCCCAAGATCCCGAGAGGAGAATCGAGGAGAAGGGATTGGGGTGGGACCATCCCCCCAGGGGCGGGATTTCTCGCTTTCTGTCTCTATGTCTCTCTCTGTCTGTCTGGCGAGTGCACGCACCCTATAGCAAAAAAACCTCCCCCCCCAATAAAAAAAGAAACAAACAAACAAAAAAAAGGAAAATGAGAGTGAAGACAAGGCACAGATGCCCTCAGAAGAGGAAATAATGAGTAATTAGGACCCAGGTATAGTGAATATGAGGAAAAGGAAAGGCCTCACTATAAAGATGATAAACAAATACTTTAGGGTCAGCATAGTTTGGTATAACTTTAGGATTAAGTCGACTTTATTTGAATCTTGACTCTACCAATATTGTGTGAGTTACTTAGTCTCTCTGTCAAAGTTTTATATCAATAAAATGGAAATAATAAATAAAGTGCTATTTGAACAGATTTTGCTAAAAATCTAATGGGCTACTAAGTGCACACAGTGTTGAGCCCATAGATGAGTGCTTCCAAATAATATTTGATATGAAATATGCAAATATTAATTTGTTGGCACAAACTGAGTGAGTTGAGAGTGGATTACAAGGGCAAAAGACATTTGAATCAGGAGAATAAATATCAGATAAAGATGACTTTTAGGAAGTTTTTTGTTTTTTAGTATTTTAGGTGTGAGATGAATTCTTGAATTAAGTTTGGGGGATGAATGAGATTGATACTAAGTATTGTAGATGACAAGAAGAGGTTTAGCAGTGGATAACAACAAGGTTTTGGCTTTAGAAGATGGGTGGTAGTGGTTCCATCAATCTAGTCAAACTTCTGGAAAAGTGGGATGATGGTCAGCTTTATAAATGATGAGTTTGTGATTTCTGTAGACAATTAACCAGACTGGCATTAAAAATAGGTGAGTTTTTAAGGTGAATCTTGTTAGTGGTGAAGGTGATTGGTTGTGTCTGAGAAGATTTACAGGAAACAGTTGGTGATATAAAATTAAAGTTTAGGAAACAGTATAAAATTGTAGTTAAAGCTAGACCATAGTTTGTACCCCTGTTAGAGAACGGAATAACAGATAACAGGCATATAAAGATTGACTCTGGTCTATGGCCTAATACAAAAAAGAGGAAATGAGCTCACCGAAAAAAGCATGAACAGAATGGAGTAACCAACAGTTTAAGAGACTATGGGTAGCACGAATGTGGAGAGAAAAGTGAGTAGTCAAGAGTGCATACTTCTACAAGCTCCATTTCTTATTTTATCTCTAAAACTTAGAGACATTCAATTACTGTTCACTAAGTTGTTGAATATGTAGCTAGTGGTTTGGGGATGGAAATAACCATGGCTACTAAATGCACATATGGCAAAATTTAGCTGGGGGCTTTATTTATGGAACATTGTGATCTCAGACATAATTTTATGATGTGGCACAGCTCCTCATTTCACAGAAGGAAACTGAAATGCAGAGAATGTAAGGTAAAAGTGGGTATTAGATTGAGAAATTGATCCTAATTACAAAGCTCATGCTCTATCTGCTGAA
>NW_006209642.1:1963662-2001713 GCF_000334495.1 Tupaia belangeri chinensis
CTATCTCAATAGAATGGCATTATGACAGTAGCATTGGACCAAGGATCAACAGACAGACATTATTAGTCATGTGATTTTGCAAGCTTGCTTGTAAAAGGATGAAATTAAATACTGCCAAGTGATAGTACTTTACATAGGAAAAGGTTTTGTTCGAATAGAAGTTTTTATAAGGAAGAGGTGGCTGATCAGCTATGCCTAATGCTAAAGACAGCTTAAAGTGATAAGGTCTAAGAGAAGGTTATGGCATTTTAAGATCAGGAAGCCACTGGTGATCTCTTAAAAGGCAGTTTGGCAGAAGAATCGGGACAAACTTCTGAAGCAGAGGATTAAAAAGTGTACAAGTAACGTGGGGAACAAAGCGGTGGGATAGTGAGTGTCATGTACACTGTAAGAATTTTAGTTGTAAAAGGAAGAAGATAAGGAGGATAGCAGTGGGCAGGTAACAAGAAAAGATTTTAAAGAGTGGGGAATCCTGAGAATGTTGGTAGGTGGGAAGGGCAAAGACAAGAACAAGTTACTAAGGAATACAAGATGAAAGCAGTGTGACAGAGTGATTTAGGTAGGAATGAGGCTGTGGTCCTTGACATCAGATGCCAAAAATAGAGTGAAAATAGGAAGAAATGATAAGGGAGTACGATGAGGTTATGTAATTGCCATCTATCATGTAACAAAAACAGACTATTTCAATTTTGAAATATGCTGATTTCTTTCTTTCTTTTTCTTTTTCTTTTCTTTCTTTTTTTTTTTGAGAGGTGTTTATTATAGGGCACGTGCATTCACCAGAAAGACAGAGAGAGAGACAGAGAGACAGAAAGCGAGAAATCACCCCCCAGGGGGGATGGCCATTCTGCAATCCCTTCTCCTCCATTCTCCTCTTGGGATCCTGGGCATGCATGCACATACACTCGGCAGGAGTTCAAGCCACCAGGCCCGGGACTTGAACCATGGTCGACTACATGGGAGTCCAGTGACATAGCCATAACGTTAACTGCTGGTCCCAAAATATGCTGATTTCTTAGTGTGAACCCAGTTAAATCACCAGTTCTCATAGAATACATATATTTTAAAGGTCAACTCTAAATGTCTCCCAGTTTCTGTAGGATGGTGGGAGCCTAACTTTAGTGGGTGCCTTGCTCCAAATTGTAAAATCACCTCTGTCATGAAGAAACAAGAAATTTTTCTTTTTCTTTGAGCAAAGCCAATTAGCAAATTAAGATGGTCTGTTTTTTCCCTTTCATCCCAGTGGTTTAAATTTTTCCTCATTTGTTTCAGTAGAGTTGAGTTCAGTTCTTTCCTCTCTCCCCCTACACCAGTAGCCCAGAGTAAAATCTTCCTTACCCCTTTCACTTTGTTCAGTGCAGTATTTGCTTTGAAAGACTTCATGTGCCCTCATTTAACATCCTCTGGTTTCCTCGTGGATATCCAAGCGCCTTGGAGGTTGATGACTGTAAACAACTTTCAATTGAGACTGCTGGGGTAATATTAATAACTGTTTAGAGAGAACTTCACCAATCAGATTTGGTGGAAGCAAACTGAGTCCTATATTTCTGAGCCTTTGGAAAATTACTGAAATGTTGAAGAAAAATTTCCAGTATGCAGTATCCTTATATTCATTTATTATATTTTCTTCAAATAAATCTTTTTTCTGTCCAGTTCTTTACAGCATGCCTTTATGTAAGCACAATCACAAAAAAACTCTTGTCCTTTTTCTTTTATCTTTTTTTTACTTTTGTTTAACTAATGTATCAATTTATTAAACTTGATATTGACCATCATGTGAATGGAAAACTCAATGATTAACTGAATTTATTTTTTTACTTTTCATCAAGTGTTTTAAGGAACAGCTATTATTTTTCTGTTAGTCTATCAGAAAATCAATAGTTAATATTACTAGACTGTCTTGACAATATTCTTTGCTTGTGATTTGCTCATTTCCTTTGATGGTTGATATCACAGTGTATATGAATAGAATGGATTTTAAAATACAAGTCTGTCATTGGCACACCAGACTTGGTCTGCACCTTATAGTTAATTATCTGTAATGCTTATTTTTGTTGTTAACAGATTTTCAGAGGTTGTGCTTTCCTTTTCGCTTTCATTGTGCAATGTTTTCTGCTTTTAACATTGAGCTATTTACACATTTATGTTTTCACTGAAAAAGTTCTGTTTTAAAGAGATATATTTCAGTCTCTGAATGTATGTATCCTCTGGTTGCTGTCATTTATGTAGGTAACAAAGATCAAGCTGTTCAAAATTTGAATAAAGAAAGGACAGTAAACATTTCAAAACAGACTGACAAAATTTTTGTCGAAATGTGTGTTTTTAAGAGTCTTTGCCCTGTTAGTGGCTTCATTCAGGAACACTTTTTTTTTTTTTTTTTTTTTTTGAATTTAAAGGAAGGAAAAGACAATGGTCAACTTTCGAAAGTTTGAACTCAAATAGCCCTGGATTTCATTTATGGTCTGCAATGGCTGTGAGCTGTGTGACCTTGGACAACTTTAAAGTTCTCAAGTATTAGTTTTTTGTATTTGAAATTGATGAAGTGTTTTTGTTAAGCACTTAGCAATGAGGCTAGGCCCTCAATAAATGTTAGTTCATCTTCTTGTGGGAAATAGATAACTAACACCTCTGGAAAAAAATATTAACTGGTTTGATCTCTAAATTGCATGTTCATCTCCTTCCTGGAATTAATGATGAAAATGGTCATTTATGCAGGAAAGAAAACCTGGTTACCCAAATTTAAGGCTATGTTGAATGGCAGAAGTGTATTTGTTTTATCTCCACCAACAAGTATACGACTTGTACCACAGCTCTGGATCAATGACCGTGTCACCAATAAATATCAGTTGTCACAATGAGTTCATTAGACAGTCCCCTGGGGAGCCTCTGAAGCTGTGAAACCTTTGGTGGGTCAGAAGAAGCTCCCTCCTGAGGAGGCTTTTGGCTGAGACAGAGGAAACACTGTCATTCCTCTGAATGGAAATGACACACAGTGAATTACTTAAGCCAAGACTGCCAGGCCAGCATAATCTAGTGCAGTGATGTGTCATCGTCACTCCTGGAAAATTAACCACAGCTCCACACTTCTGTGATCAGGAGCAAGCTGCTCACTCTCCAGAGAATCTTTTGGAAAATGTAATTGCCTTTTCAAATATTCTACCATTTTTTCCTTAGCAGGTGAAATCGAAAAAGAGATCTGCTAATCTATGGGATAGACAATGAACATTTAGAAGAGACAGTTGTTAACTATTTCCTTTTCTTTTCATATTTATTATTTTTTACATACTTTTATTACCCAAATAATACATTTTGTTCTTTTACATTATTGGGTCATGAAATCAGTTCAGAAAATTAGAATTAATGTATCAGACCCAAACTGAAAGGGACTTTGCATTAGGCATTATAATTTTGTTTGTTTGTTATAGGACACATGCACGTACCAGGAAGAGAGACTGAGAGAGAAAGTGAGAAACTACCCTCCAAGGACAATATCCACACTACAATCCCTTTTTCTACATTCCCCTCCTGGAATTTGGGGAATGCATTCACAATGACCCAGTATGATTGTCAAGTTGCCAGTCTGGGACTCAAGCTAGAGTCACCCATGGGGGAGTCCAGGGCCTTATCCACTATGCTACCAGTTGATTCACGTTAAGAAAATATTTGTAATATATAATTAAGTTGAAATTAGAGCCCAGAGTATCTCTAAGACTGTTCTGTTCAGTCAAGGCTGGAAACTCTTGGTTTTCTGCAATAGTCAGTTTTCACAGATGAATACTTACTGTTGAATGACAGTTTCTGTCCTAGTCTACAGCATTCTTCTAAATAATCAAATCATTAATAAACAAATGGGATTATTATGATACTAGAAATATTCTTGTACAACTATCATATATATGTGTGTATGTGTGTACTGATATGTGTATATGTGTATATATATGTATATATACTGTGCATATATGTGTACATATATGTATATATAAGTATATATGTGTATATATATATATATACTGTGTATATATGTATATATCTATGTATATATATAGAGTGTGTATATATATATACACACTCTATATATATACATAGATATATACATATATACACAGTATATATATATATATATACTGTGTATATATGTATATATCTATGTATATATATAGAGTGTGTATATATATATACACACTCTATATATATACATAGATATATACATATATACACAGTATATATATATATATATAAGTATATATGTGTATATATATATATATACTGTGTATATATGTATATATCTATGTATATATACTGTGTGTGTATATATATACACACACACACATACACACACACATTAGTTTACTATAGGGTGCATGTCTCACTAGAGAGAGAAAGAAAATGAGAAGTTACTCCCAAGGGGGATGGCCACATTGCAACCTCTTCTTCTCCATTGTCTCCTCAGGATTTTGGGCATGTATGCACAAGTGCCTGGGTGATTTTTGAGCTATCTAGGTCTGGAACTCTAACTATGCAGCCAGAAATATGAGATCCCACTGCCTTAACCTTCACACAATCCACTGGCAAAATGGATGTATTTTTAATTGTCTCTGGCAAATAGCTAAGAATGGAACTGTTAGCTCATGTGGTAGCAGTATGCTTGATTTTTAAAATAAATTACTGAACTTTATTCTGAAGTGGTTGTACCATTTCATGTCCCTATGAACATGTAGGAGTTTTTCATTTGCTTACATTCTCTTCAACATTCAACATTTGGAGTTTTTTTTTGTTGTTGTTCTAGCCATTTTATTGTTTGTGTAATTATATTTCACTGTGGATTTAATATGTGTTACTCTAATGATATTGAGCAACTTTTCTTGAGGTTACAAGTCAATTGCACTTCTTTCTTTGTGAAGTATGTATTCCAGTCTTTACCCATTTTAAAAATGTATATTATTATTGAAGGATTTTTTAAAAATTACTTATAAACAAGTTCTTTGCCAAATATTTATTTTGTATTTTCTATTTTTGGTTTGTCTGTTCATTTTCTTAATAGTATCTTGTGATGAGCACAGGTTTTACATTTTGATAAAATCTAATTCCCCCCATATATATACATTTATATATTATATATACACATATATATGTGTGTGTGGTGTGTGTGTGTATAATATATATGTGTGTGTGTGTATAACCAGAATTTGTATGTGCTCGTCAAAGCATCAAAGAGAGATGGAAGAGAACGAGAGAGAGGAGGGGAGAGGGAGAAAGCATTTCCCCAATGCGTAGAGTATAGTCATGCTGCAATCCCTTTTCCTCCATTTCTCCATCCTGTTGAGGTTTTGGATATATAAGCACATGTACACATATCCAGAGTGTGTATTTTTTTCTCTTCTTTTTTTTTTTTTGAGAGTTTTTTTTTTTTTTTTGCTATAGGGTGCGTGCGCTCGCCAGAAAGACAGAGAGACAGAAAGTGATAAATTCCCCCCAGAGGGGGATGGCCATGCCACAATCCCTTCTTCTCCATTCTCCTCTCGGGATCTTGGGCACGCACGCACACGTGCCCGGCGTGAGTTTTAAGCCACTGGGTCCGGGACGCGAACCACGGTCGACTACATGGGAATCCAGCGACATAGCCATTACGCTAACTGCTGGTCCCTCCAGAGTGTATTTTTCAGCCACTAGGACTGAGACTCAAACTGTGGTTGTCCATGTGAGATATGGCTCCTTTAACCAATGGGGCATGTGGTTGACCCATATTTTTATATTCTTTAATTTATCTCAGTATTATATTGTATATTTTAGTTTAGAAATGTTTCATAATTTTATTAAATTTATTTATTTTTGTGTTTTTTTATACTATTAAATACAGTTTTAAAATTTTATTTTCTGTTGGCTTAACATGATTATATAAAAACAAATTATTTTGTAAATTGACTTTGTGACCTTGTGTCCTGTGACAAAATTCTCTTACTAATTCTGGTAGTTGTTTCATAAATAGTTTGGTCATTTCTATCATGTCTTATATGAATAGTGATTTTTTTTCTTCTCAATCGTTATACTTTTTATTTCTTTTCTTATCTTACTGTGTAATATAGAACTTCCAGTACAGTGTTAAACATAGTTGGTAAGAGTTGCCTTGTTTTACGTACTAGGATGGATGTGTTCAATATTTTGTCATTTGTTGGAATGTTTAGGTCTTTTATGGTTGCTTTTCATCTGAGGATATTTATTTCAATTTCTGCTACATTACAGTTTTGTCATGTTGTACTTTCTTTTTATATATTCTGATTTTGGTTATTTTTATAAAGGAAGTTTAAATTTATGTTCTCAAGGAATATTTGTAATTTTGTTTTCTCTTAATTGACGACACATTTTGATATCAGGATTGTGCTGGCCTACTCTAGTCCCTAAAACATTTAATACTGATATTCCTTCTTTCTTAAACTTTGATAATATTTATCTATTAGTCCATCTGGACCTTAAATTGTTATGTAAGTTGGTTTTGGATAACAAATTCTTTTCTTTTGGTTTTGGCCTTATGATACATGTGCTTACTAGAGAGACACAGGGGGAGACACAGTGGGAATGTGAAAACTCACTCCTCGTTGGTGATGGCCACACTTCAATTCCTTCTTTTCTGTTTTCCTCCTTGGATTTTGGGTATGCATACACACACACCAGGTGTGATTTTCAAGCTGCCTTGGGGACTGAATCACAGTCAGTCATTTGGGAATCCAGCGTCTTTACCACCATGCCACCTCCTGGCCCCAACAAGTTCATGTTTTAAAACAGAGATAAATTACATTTTTTTCTATTTTTCTATGTAAGTTTAGAGAGATGACTTTTAAAAAATTACCCATTTTATATAAGTTGTCATATTCATTGACAAAAGCTTGTTATAGTATTTCTTTATCCTCTATTAATGTTTACAAAATTCTTAGTGCTATTACCTTTTTGTCCCTTTAGTTGGTAATGTTTTTTATTTTTTAATTTATCCATTTTCTTCTTCCTTTGTTTTCTATTTCATTATTTCTTTTCTTCTACATACTTTGTAGTTAACTTTTTCATTTTTTTTCTAGATTTCTTAAAATAGCAACTTTGATCATGAACTTTAAACATTTTTAAGATACAAATTTTAAGGCTTTAAATTTCTTTTTTTAAAAATTTTATTTATTTATTTATTTATTTATTTTAATTTGACCAGAGAGAGATACAGAGACAGAGAGAGAGATACAGGGAGAGAGAGAGAGAGAGAGAAAGTGAGAAAGCAAGCCACCAGGTCCAGGACTCAAACCCCAGTCGGCCATGTGGGAGTGTCTAGCACCTTAACCACCACGCCACCTGCTGGCCCCAAGGCTATAAATTTCACCCTAAGTTTTGCTTTAGCTGTATCTCACAAACTTTATTATGTAGGAGTTTTATTATCATTCATTTGGATTCATTTGTTAGTTTCCCTGATGATTTTCCATTTGACACATAGGTTGTTTGTAAGAGTTAATATTCAAACATTGAAACTTTTGGGAAATATAATTAAAATCAAAATATTCCTTCAATTCAGAAAAATTTCCACAAAGGTAGAAGAGAAAGAAAGCAATTTTATTATTGAATAACTATTATATCAATGTTAATTATATCACAGGCACTCTGTCAAGAAATTTCAAAGACAGAGAGAACTCCCCTGTTGTATAGCCTAGCAGATATAACACATTATTTGTATGTATTCAGAATAAGCAATAACTAGTCATCAAGTAAAAGGACTTGTCAGCACCATTTATCACACGTAGTTTTTCAAAAGTTCGTTTGGTAGTTGGGGTGACCATCTGTGTTAGTTAATTGTGTTAGTTAATTGGCTTTAGAGAGAGGGAAAATTGACTTCTTACATTTTCATGATGGAGGGTAATTTTGAAATTTAGAACTAGGCTTCTTCTGAAATTAGCCTTGAATCTACCCACAGAAACTGCAAATAGGGACCCTGTTTTTCTTGATAATTGTATTTCAACAAAATGATTGATGAGTCCTTGGGAAAAGTAGTCCTAGGTCCTAAAAAAATTATATTTATTTATCTATTTGTAGTCTACCTATAAATGCCAACTTTAGATTTTGTTTTGTTTTGTTTTGTTTTTACAGCATCTTTCCAATTAAACACTTAATAGAACATTTTTTATGTCAAATTTAGGGCCTGAGTACCTGGAATGCATAGTAGTTGGTTTTACATTTTTATTATTAAAAATTAATAAAGACCCAGCCATAGTATTGTATAGTTGCTGCTACCTGGCAGAAAGGAGCCATATGGAAGGCCCAAGTTTGGTTGCTAGCCTACCCTAAAATAATCTGGGTAAAGTATTGTGTGCTTATAGCTCTATTAGGAGGCACAAGGATTCTGACATAGCAAGACCCTCTTTAAAATAACAATAATAGTGAAAAATGGGTTCTCTCATAGTTATGGAGGGTGGTGAATAGTTGACTTTCTTTGAAGCGATATCACTTTGATGTGGGGATCCCAGATGCTGATTTGTTTGCTCCATTGAAGGAGCAAAGCTTACTAGTTGCAGAACTCCATGCAGTATCCAGTGTTCATTTCCAGGGTGTAACAGATAGCTAAAAACAGCTTTGAAGAACTTCTGTAAAGTTCTGGAGCACAGGGAAAAGAAGCCTTTACAGGAGTACTGTCTTTTGGCAAGGAAAGTATGTAAATGACTGGGAGTTCTGGATAGCTTCTCAATGGCATTAGCTTCACTGGTGATCCAAAGAGGATGGGCTGCTTTTCCTCACTCTGAAGCAAGAAAAATATAAGTAACACTTTGGTTTCCCTTTTCATCAACTTAACATCATACCTATTAGCATTTTTCTAAGTGCTAGTGAAGCTACTCTCCATTTTCTTGTGTTCACACAAACACAATCTTTTATCTAAGTTTCAATTATTCTCTGATTAAGTCCTCTTTGTTATGTCCGCTCACTAAGCTCCCTGGTTAGTGAATGACTCTTGGAGGGCAGTGGAATCTGGGCTAAACTATATAAAGTGGACTAAGGGCTGGGTCATGAGCTACACAAAGCTCTGTGGTATCCTCAACCAGAGCAGGTACTTCATTACCAGCAAGAGTAGTTATAACCCCACCCCTCTTTACAAGGAAATTTACTAATGAAGAGAACTGCTTGACTAAATGATTACTTTCCCTTCTCCAAATTCATTTAGAGACAGAAAAGGGTAAGAGCAAGGGGAAAGAGGGAGCAGGGCAATAGGGAAGGAAGAGGGGGTTTGTGAAATAAAAGTGCCTTTCATTTCCACATTTCCTCTTATGTTTTTCCCAATCTTTTCATTTCACTGTCCGAATCATTAATTCTTTTTCATAGCCGTCCCATTAATACCTATAATTTATTTGCATTGGATGAGGCCTAAGAGACCCTACAAACATGTTAATTAAACCAATTCAGAAGAACTGTCCTAAGGCCAATGAAGACTGAATTTTCCTATACCCAAACATGACAGCAGGACTTGCATGCAACTTCTTGTCTTCGTTTCAACTACATGGTGACCCTGACAGGGTTTTAGAACCCATGTTACCCGTAATTATTTAATAGTAAAATCTTGAATTTGGAGTTAATATTCTGAAAGAACTAGAAAGATTTTCTTGAATCCAGACTGTTGCATAGCTACTATTTAGCTGGTCAATTCAGGAATTCCAAACATCTAAAACCATTTGCAATCATGGCATTTCTGTTGTACTAGTGGAGGCACTCCATTTCAGATCTAATGATTGGAGGGACAGTTTCTCTTTTCTTTTTAAGTATGGTATACTCTTATTTAATCCAATTCTACAGGTGGATTTTTTGTCCCCACTGTGAAGTTCTCATTTGTGAGGAAGTGGTTCCTAATTGTTTTATGTTAATTCAAGTACAATTATTTAGCCACACACAGAGACTGACAAAGTGCTCTTTTATCATTAATTCTAATAACTATTCAGTAAAGGCTCCCAAGGGAGCTGTTTATTTGGAGCAATTGAGTGGCTCAGTCTTTTAACTATGTATTCTTAGTTTCAATCTTTTCAATTTACCTAGATTGTTTGGTTCTGTCTTTTGCCCACACTGACTTTTGCCCCTCAGCCTAGACCTTGCCTTCATTATCAGCAGTAAGCTAATGCAATCATGTGGCTCATCTTTGATGTTACTGCTCAAGGACTCATAAAGCCCTGTGTTACCTAAAAACATTTCACATATTTTGTCTGTTTCTTCAGTAGTTAAATGTGGGAAGAAAAATCCAATTCCTGTTATTGCATCTTAGTCAATGACTATAGATTTGGTATTGATAGATATTTGTAATTCCAGTAAGTGCAAAGAGGAGTTTTCTTATAAAGTAAATAGAATTGTTTTCTCTTAGTGAATGATTTCTTGAAATTAAGGCAGAAAATTTCAAATACTTTCCACAAGATTTGGCATGCATAGCATTGCTATTTCTTGGTTAAAGTTAATTTTGTATCTGCTTGCATACTTATTGAAACTAATCTATTGAACTCATTAGCATATAATTTTATTTAGATGTTTGAAGTCCTGACTTGCTCAAAGAACTTGAAATTTTAATTTTTTTCAATTTTTTCTCAGACTAATCCCCAAGAACTGCAAATGTATTACTTCACTACTCCTAGTGGCTAAATGTCTTTCATAATTAATGTAAATTAGATTAAAGATGTATTTATTAATATACAAGGGAGAATCTTAATAGAAAAGTATTTGAAAATGAACATAGGTAATATCCATGCCTTAAATAAGTTATGGAAGCCTGTGGATCCCATCCATTTTTCTTTATCTACTATTTTTTTGGTTAATAGGAAAAAGAGTCAAAGTATAAAGAGCACTGAAAAGCAAACTAAAAGCCTAGTTCAAAAGGAAGACAGAGCTCCTCTGTTGTTACGGAAGTACCTCTTACTGTGATTTTGCTTAATTCTGACTCTGAAGCTTAAGTAGAAATTACAGTGAAAAGAAATGATTACATTTTAATTGTAACCTACTTTTCAAACAAGGTAGATTGGCAGAACTCCATGCACTTAATAAGTAGCCGTATCTCTTGAAATACATTCAGGCTCGCCCTGGTTATTGCAGACATATTCAATGAATATTTCAAATTAAAGCGGCTGGCTCTATAGGTAGGTTAAGTGAAGATCAATTTATATTCTTTCACTACTCTTCTCCTGCAGCTCTTAAATGTGAAAGCAAAATGGCATCATTTCTCCTTATAAATTGAGCAATCTGGATATTGAGACCCAAATAATTTCCAAGGTATTATTTTCCATTCTTCCCTTTGCCTGAACTGATTATCAAATGCGTGCTTATATAGGCATCTTACATTTTAGCCTTTTTTTTTTTTTAATTGTTCTTCCAGTGGAGGGAGGATGGGAGTTAAACTCACAGGCCTACTTGTTAGCAGTTCTGCTAAAAGAATTTCATATTGGAGGAAGTATAATATAAGTAATCTGATTATTTTGTGCTATTTTTGATTCCCGTGACCCATGTTATTTCTCTTCTCATAGTGAATAATTAAGATCTGATTTTCTTTACAATCAAGGTAACTAACTCCTTTTGTGCATGAATGAATCAAAATTACAAAAAGAAATAAGATAAAGAGCAGACTAAAACTATTCTGAGTGAAATCAATATAAAATGCTCACTGAGTTCAATCAAGTGATATTTTAAACATGGGATTTTTACTAATTAATAATTACACAAAGATGTCATAAAACAGCAATAAGGATGTGGAAAATATTTGGCACAAAAAATAAGAATTTGTCAGAATGAAGTTTAAGTTGATCTCAAGGATGTTTGCCTAAAAATTTTCTTTTTTTTTTTTTTTTTTTGAGAGGTTTTTGCTATAGGGCGCTTGAGCTCGCAAGACAGACAGAGAAAGACATAGAGACAGAAAGCGAGAAATCACCGCCCCCCCCTCCGGGGGGTTGGTCATGCTGCAATCCCTTCTCCTCCATTCTCCTCTCAGGATCTTGGCAACGCACGCACACACGCCCGGCGTGAGTTCTAAGCCTCCGGGTCTGGGACACGAACCACGGTCGACTACGTGGGAATCCAGCGACATAGCCATTACGCTAACTGCTGGTTCCCACAATTTTCTCTATTAGGAGATTTTTCTCTTCTTGAGAAATCACTGGAACTCAACCCAGTGGCATGATAGGTAGCATACAAACTGGAGTCTTGGAAGTCACAAGACCTACCACAGGTTCAGATCCCATGGTAGGCTTGAAAGCATGCCAGGTATGTGTTCACAAACCCAAGATCCTGAGAAGGTAGAGGCCTGGGGAAAGAGGATTCTGGCCTAAAAAGACCTCGTGGAAAGTGTCTTTTTCTCTCACATATGTGCATGCAATCTCAGTCATGGATAAGATAAACTCAATAAAAAGTTTTTAATTATTTAACACAAATCATTTTCTACTGCTTAGTTTTCTAATAAATGGTCACACCTTAAAAGTAACATAAACTGAGCAACCACTTCATACTTCATAAGTTAAAAATATTGTATCCTAAAACAGTATTTTCAAAATATACTCTATCGTACCCTGATTCTGAGTGATGCCAATAGGTGTTTGTGATTTAAAAAGGAAGAAAGAGGGGCCAGCAGATAGTGTGGTGGTTAAAGCATTAGATTCCACATAGCTGATAGTGGTTCAAGCCCCAGACCCAGCAACTTGGAAATCACGCTGGGTGCATGTGTGTGTGTACAAAATCCCAGGAGGAGACTGGAGGAGAAGGGATTGTGGCATGGTCATCTCCCTAGAGAGTGATTTCTCACTTTCCCTCTCTTTCTCTGTCTCTCTCCAGCAAGCATGTGTGGTCTATGGCAACAAAACAAAACATAACAAAACAAAAAACCTTAGAAAAGTCCAAAAAGGAAGACAGAGAAGGTTTTCTCTTTTGTTTTGTTTTGTTTTGTTTTGTTTTAATAGAGGGATATTTGCTATAAGGCATATGTACTTGCTGGAAAGACAAAGAGAGACACAGAGACAGAAAGTGACCCCCAGCAGGGATGGCCATGCCACAATCCCTTCTCCCTCTGTTCTCCTCTCAGTATCTTGGGCACAAACACACATGCACTTGGCATGAGTTAAGCTGCTGGTTCTGGGACTCAAACCACAGTCAACTATGTGAGAGTCCAGCAACGCAACCATTAAACCATCTGCTGAAATTGAGAGTTCCATATTTAATAAAACTTGGGAAATGATAGATTAACTTTATTTATTTATTATAGAAATTTACATATGCTTAAAATCATGGTAAATAACCAAGTGGAAAAATCTGGTGTGCATTTTCCCCACATTGAATTGGCTACAGAGCCTATATTTGGGGCAGAACACCTAGTGGATTAAGTTCCATGGAATACCAGTTTGGAAATAGTTTTTCAAAACTTTTTGGAAAAAAATATTTTTCAATTTGATATAAAAATACTTGTCTTAAATGGCAAAGTGATATATACATATTATTGTTTTATATTATCTCTACAGCCTTTGCTGTCTTAAGGGTCCCTGGAAAATTCTTATAAATGCATTAATTTCTTCAGTATATTTTGTAGCTGAAAAAACTGTTTACCCTAAACAAATTACTATATTTTCTCATGAATATTCTTTGCAAGCATGATTTGCAGATTATTAAATTAACTTCTTTAATAAAAATAATGTTAAACACTACCATAGTTGCTTGTATAAATCTGACTGTCTCCTTTTGTCTCTTTCTGCCATCTGCCACCATGTTGTTGTTGTTTTGTAAGTCCTTTCCTTACTGAGACTGGTTGAGAAGGTAAGAAGTTCTTCTGCTGAGAATCATGCTTTTCTAATGCTTTTGATGGAATCTGATTTCTTCCTACTTTGCAGAAATCTGAAGCTTACTCTCTATCAATTGTCAAAGTTCTATGGAATTATTTTTCCTTCTCTCAGAAAAAAAAGGAATTTTATGCAAAATCCTTCCACTTTTTAGGAAAGAACTTATTTTCTTTATATACATTTCTTCACTTTGTAATCTTTTAAGTTTCCTCCACTTTCTAGCTTTTTTTATGGACCTGAAAATCATACCTGACTTTCTCATATCTTTCTTAATCAACTTTCTAACTCTTACAGTCTCTGATTACTGTTCTTATTTATGAAAATTCCTATAGACAGATGAAATACATACCTGTGTAAAATGAAACATAGACAGATGAAATACATACCTGTGTAAAATGAAACTTGAAGAGCAAGTGGGTAAAAGCTATAATCTAATATTCAGATCCACTTACTAAGGCCATTATTTTTGTACCTACTATATTCAAAACAGCTACCACAGTTATCTATATATTTCTCTCCAGATACTATGATTCCCCAAAACTGTAATTGCATTATACATTTTATGAGTCTTAAGATACATTAGTTTCCTTTTAAATTTTAATATTCATTTTATTATAAATATATTAAAATTTGTACCAACAGTACTATATGCATAGAATATTAACCAAAATGCTTGCTGCATCATTGTACTACTTTAGAATCTTTTTATTGCTTTTAATTAAAAAAAAACTTCAAATTGAAGTTTGTCAGTTTTTAAGTCATATAATTATGAGAATACCAAGCTGTCCTTGTATTTCAACCTCAGTAAATTGAATTCAGGGCTGATAATAACTTCGCACATAGAAGGCTGCCTCATGGAAATAAACATCTTTTTGAAGCATCTGCAGTCTGTCATTAGAGAAAGACAGCCCTTTCATTTTGCCTCTAGTTCTTGCATATCACTCTACTCTCAAGATACTGCTACAGTTTTGTGCCGAGTGGTATTTTATGCAGGGCCAAGAAAACAAAATTATATAATGAAAAAAGAAATGATATTCAAGTTCTCATTTAATTCAATTATTCTACTTAAGTCTTTTGGAGATTGAGGAGTGGGAGAGGTATGTAGAGAGAAAGGAGTCTAGTTAAGTGAAAGATTTTTTATTTCTTGCCTTGGTTTGCTGGGTAATATTTTGACAATAGATTATTAATAAATAACACTAAGATAGATTTGGAAAGTGTGGACTAATATAGAGACAATTAGGAAATACTGCAACAAGCTAAACTATCATTTGCTCTATTCAGAGAACAGAAATTTTGAGCTTTAATTAAACAAAAATAGTTAATACTTCTTATTTATTTTCCACAGATACGGTTTATATTTAAAAGTAAAATCTTTGTCTTTCCATTGGTGCAAAAATAATTCTATCTTCATGGGGAGGACAAAAATTAGCAAAATAGATAAGTTATTTAAGTTCATAGGGCTTTTTTTTTTTTTTTGAGAGATCTTTGCCAGAGAGACAGAGAGAGGCAGAAGAGAGACTGAAAACAAGTGGAGATGACTATACTTCAGTCCCTCTCCTCCATTCTCCTCTCAGAATTTTTAGTGTGCACACACACATGCCTGGTGTGACTTTCAAATACCATGTCTGGGACTTGAACAGTGGTTGACTACATGGGAGTCAAGAGAGATAACCATTACACCATCTGCTGTTCCTGGGCCTAATTTTTTTTTATTAGCGCTATATTTTAGATCCAGATAATCCCAGTAACTGTGAACAAACAATACCTGAAATGATTACTAGAAGCTTTATTCTTTAAAAATTTTGGTAAATGGTAACAATCTCCAAAAAGATTAAATGATTTGTTTTTGTGTGTGAGAAAGATACCCACTTTAGATATCTTTTCAGAAACTGCCACTTGATTTTTAGTGCTATGGAAGAGAATGAAATTGGATCTTTATTTTACAATATATACCAAAAAATCAACCCCAAATAGATTAAAGACTTAAATCTAAGACTATAACTATAAAACTTCTATAAAAAAAATAGAGAGAAACTTTGATAATACTAGTCTTGACAGTGATTTCAACAATATGACAGCAAAGCCATTCAAGAATATGGCAGTAAAAACAAAAATAAATGAGTGAGACTATATTAAAATAAAAATTTTCTACAGAGCAAAAGTAATAATCACTAGAGTGGAAAGACAACTTATGGAATGGGAGAAAACAATTGCAAACCATGTTTTTGTAAAATGCTTCCTTATATTATACTAAGATTTTATCAACTACTGAGATGGAAAGGAGCCAGCAAATACTGACAGTTTAGGGGTATGCCACTGACTTCTAAAACCACTGTTAATTTCAGAGGGGACTTTTTTTCTAAAGCCAGAGAAAAGGTGATATTAGATAAAATTTTTTGTTCACTGGTTTCTAAATCTCCTGATTGTCAGAATCTCTTGGGGAATTTTTGAAAATGCAGATTCCTCAGATCCACCTTGGGTGAACTAACTTACTGTTAAAAAATTATTTTGTGAGAACCTCTATCTCCCAGGTGATATTCTGAATGCTGAAAATGCAGCAGTGTTCCCATGGAACTTAAATTTGAGTTGGTTTGTGTGTGTGTGAGTGAGGGTGGTGATGGTAGTAGTGGTATAGATAATAAACAGATGAGATATAAAACTCAGAGAAGATAAAGAAAATAAAACATAATAAATGGATATTGTATCACTGGAATTCTATTCTAATTTTGTTTATTAGTGACACTTGAACTAATAACATAACTAAACGTTAAGGGCCAGCCCCCTAGTATAGCAAGTTAGCTTTTATATAAAGGAACAGATCTCACATGGCTCACCAGAGTTCTAGTCCAGTCATATGGCTTGAAAACCATGTGAGGCTTGCTTGTGTGTGGAAGAACTTGAAGGAATGATGGAGAACAGGACTGAAAAGGATTGCAGCAAGACAGACCCCACTGAATGGGTTACTTTCTCTCTCCGTCTCATATACGCACTCTTGTGTATGCTCATGCAAATACATGTGCCCTGTGGCATTAAAAGAAATTATAAATAAATAAATAAGTAAATAAACCTTAAACAGATTGAGAGAAGATAATTTCAGAGGAAAAAAACCCCTGAAACTGTAAATGATTTGAAGTGATAAATGTGACACTTCAGAGGAACAAAAAGAAGAGTGGTGTAAGAAGCAGATGCTATGAGATGTGATAAAAAAAGGAGAAAGGGGGTTACAGAAAGCATAGCAAAGAGAACTTTGGTCATAATGCACTTATAATCTACTCCATGATTTTTTTCTCTTCGTTTGGGAACAATGAGTTCACTTACCCCTTCACTTGGGCCTCTAGAATTGTACACCTTTCTTACTTGCTCTTCCCAGAACTATTCTGGAGCCTTTTTTTTTTTTTTTTTTTTTTGTGCATATTTACCACATTTTTCTTATTTCGAATTCACTTTTTAATATTATAAAATAATGGGGCCAGCAGTTGGCGTAATGGCCACATCATTGCTGGACTCCCATGTAGTCGACTGTGTTTCGAGTTCTGGACCCGGTGGCTTAAACTCATGCCAGGTGGGTGTGCATGCATGCTCAAGATCCCAAGAGGAGAATGGAGGAGAAGGGATTGTGGCATAGCCATCCCCTGGGTGGGGGTGATTTCTCGCTTTCTGTTTCTGTCTCTCTCTGTCTTTCTGGTGAGTGCATGCGCCCTATAAAACCTCTCCAAAAAAAAATTGCAAGACATTTCTGTGTTATGAAATAGTACACAGAAAATATATTTGAAATATATTGTTTCCAATGTTTGGTGTTGCAAATGTTTCTACAGTGAACATTCTTGTGAGTATGTCCTTTTAAACATTTGTGAGATGTGTCAGGGAGTAAACCTAGAAATAGAGTTGCTGTATTGTAGGTGATCTTAATGAAATATTTTTGATCATGCCAAATTACTTTCACAGCAGTTTTGCTCATTTATGCATCAACAAGAAACATGAGCAAATTTTTGTTGAACAACACTTTAGTTAATTTTGGCATTTACTTTTGATAGTATTTATTTTTAATCAATTGGGTGTAGGTGAATTGTTATTTCTTATGGATTTAATTTGCATTATTTGATTACTAGGGAGCCTGAACATTGTTTTATGTGGTTTTATTTTTGGTAAAGACATTTTCTATGCATTTTTCGGGATTATTAGACATTTCATAATTAACTTTTAGGAGTCATTTACATATTATATAATATAAAATGTAAACTATCAATTTTAGAAGGAAATAGAATGAGATAAAGTTGAAAGCTATGAACAAGGTTTTTTCTAATTTTTATATATTTTATTTTTTATCTATTGAATAAGATTATTAATATTTTATTAAATGGAAATGCTATAGCATATATGCCTGTTTCTGATTTTATAGGAAATAATTATATGATTTTCATAAATAATATACCTTTGAGCAAAGTGTTTGCTATAGTGTTGATGTTTCTGTAGTAGACTATTGGTTAAAAGACATTCTTTTATACTTACTGTTTGGTGTTTTCATTAAGTAAGCCATATTTTTATGTACTTACTTATAATGATATTATAATCTTTTCTCTTTAACTTTTTAATATAGACAATTCTATTAGAAAAGTTGATACTTTCTTTTTCTTTTTTTTTTTTTGGAGAAGTTTTTGCTATAGGGCATGTGCATGTGCCAGAAAGACAGAGAGGCAGAGACAAAAATCAAGAAATCACCCACCAGGGGGGATGGCCATGCTGCAATCCCTTCTCCTCCATTCTCCTCTCGGGATCTTGGACACAAATGCACACGCGCCTGGCATGAGTTTAAGCTATGACGTCCGGGCCTTGAACTGCGGTCGACTACACGGGAGTCCAGTGACATAACCATTACACCAACTGCTGGTCCCCAAAAGTAGATACTTTCATGGCTGGGATAAATGTAACTTGATCATTATTGAATTTTTAAATATTAATGAATGTTCTTTGCTAATAATTTGAGATTTTTTGCATCAGTGTTTATAATTACAAGGTTATCATAGACTCATTTAATTATAAAGAAAGGTCTTTCTTTCCATATTCTCCAAAGAATTTGTATATGAGAAGGAAAAATCTCATTCCTAAATACTTGTTGAATTCACTTATATGATCGAAGTTAGTAAATTTGGGGCAAATCATTTTTAAATTTCTTAGTTAACTTTTTATGTCTGAGGCTATTTTTTATTTAACTTGAGTTATTTTTTAAAAAAACATTTCTAACTTGAGTTAGGTTTGAAAAATTTTATATTTCTAGAAATTTTTATTAAAATGACCAAATACAGTTTACAATCTCTGAAGAAGTAAGGAAGTGAGATCATTTGACTTCTCTGAAGAAGTAAGGAAGTGAGATCATTTGACTTCTAGTCCTCTTTCCATTTCATCATGTACTTATTTTGTCAGTCCATATTTTGTTTCTTTTGCCTTACTTTGTGTGCGTGTGTGTGTGTGTGTGTGTGTGTACTTTGAAAGCAAACATGATTAATTAAAAGGAATGACTCAATAGTTAAACTGCCAGGTAGATCTTTGAAGGTGAGGTTTTAGTAACAGATTACTTTTGGACTCTTCCAGACCGCACTTCATAGAAGGCAGACTATCTTGCTTTGCACCAATAAGATTGGGATATCCTGCCTTCTCAGGATATCATCTCCGTTCTTCTCTCTGCACAAAGTATTTTGATGCCTGGAGAGAGAATTGTATCTCTATTTGCTGCCAAAACATCTGAAAATAATGTTCCGACATCTTGTGTACTCTACATCCTACATCATTTAGTTTTCACTTGTTTTTCTCTTTGAGCCCTCTTACTCTGCTGATTGGGTATAACTTCATAGGGATTATGACAGAAGCTACTGTGGCATGCTCAGAATGACCCTCACTTAGTCACTACTGTGTTGCCCTTGAACTGCAAGTATTTGTCTAAGCCCTCTTCCCTCAGGATGGTCATTCTTTTTTTATGAACCTCCTTTGTCCTCAAGGAAATAAATCCTTCTTAAAGAATTTCTCCACTCTCTCAACTAGATTTCTGTATTAGATTAAACTTAAACTAACTCCCCAGATACTCTACCATAAATTCTGAAATTTGAGAGGATACTGAAACATGCTTCATTTCAATGACAATATTCAACAGAATAACGAGAAATGACATATCTGTCTTTGTGTGTTTGATGCTTTGTTTATACTTATTAATTTATTCCAGATCGCTAGTTTTTTTTCCTACTTTTTGCTTCTATTAAGGATCAGCTGAAAAGTGAACTGTCTACACAAGAATCAATTTCTTGTTAAAAATATAAGTCAACTTTGTGATGCTGATTGAAGTGGAAATTTAAGGAATTTCATCAAAAACTAACTGGAAAGTCCCTCTGCTCCATTGGCTATTGCATATATTGAAACTAGTTTTTCAAGTTAAACACTAAATGGCTTATATTCAATCAGACTCAGATTTAGTGGACAGAACCACATTAATACATAATACTCAGTGATCTAGGCAGTTATGCATTAGGATAAAAGAAAAACTATAAAATTATTATGAGATACTTTGTTCATGCAAAGGATAGAAAAGAGAAAGAAGGGGTTATATAAAGAAATACTATATGTGATCCAAGGCAAGACAATATACAAAAATAAAAATAATTTCTCTCTTTACTCATCCTGAATTAAAACAAAAACATTTTGGTTTGAAGATGTTAAAGTCAAAAAAAGAAAAAACAAACTCTAATTAATCAACTATACCTTTAAGAACTGAACAATAAAAATACATACATATAAAATACCTGATAATTTTGATATTTGGAGAGTACTTATGAAATAATGCAAAAACATTTAGTATGTTTCGATGATAATCTGTATGGATATTATTAGATTCAAGTAGTTATAATTAATAAGAGAAACTTCCTTTGAAATAGATTTTGGTCCAAAAGCAAAAAATAGGGAAAGTTTTATCAATTTCATGTTGGTAAGTATAAGATGGTTTTAGTCTCTTTTCATCAAATTATTATTTTAGTAGAGGTTATTTTGAATTTTAAATATTATTTTTGGTATTCAGAAATGTAACCAATATAAGGAAGAGATATCCCTTAGCAGAGTACCTTAAAATTTCTCTTATACTTTGTTCAAGAAAGCCTTGTTTTTCTACTTTCTTTCTGTAATTCTTTGCAAGTTTTCTGGTAATAAAGGACTTACAGACTAGAGAAAAATCTCTACTTTATTTTAAAATGAAATTATTTTACTTTCATTTAGATTTCTTTTTATCTAAAATTTAAAATTATTTTATTAAGATGTAAAATATGCTAATTGTAATGAGCAAGACAATCAAATGATACACAGCTGATGGTTTTTCTCTCCTCTCTTTATGCTTCTACATTCCCTTAGGTAACCACTGCTAATAGCTTGGGGTACATCCCTGCATACCATTCTCTTTATTCAATTATATAACATGCTCTATAATTTGTCCAAGAGATAATTTTTAAATTTATTTTGATTTTCCTTATTGTTCATGACCATTGTCTTCTAATAAAAGACCTCAAAGCCAAAGGAAAGTGCACCTTTGATGCTTCCTTGCAAAAATGGAGCCCTTTGGCATTGTGAGAGGCTGAACCACAGCGTTGACTCAGAGGTGCCCAAGTCCCTTGTACAAAGAGCTACTGGATTGTTAGATGCAGCCCAGCTCAGTGAACCTGGCTGGGAGAGACAGACCTAAGCATGACATAGAGAGGCAGCTGTGGACTTGATTATCTTTAGCCTATTTACTGTTAACAAAAATCCTTTAACTGAGAATTAGCTATGCTAAGATAATGCCATCCTAGAAGAAGAAAAAAATTTGTAAGCTAATATTTGTTAATGAAAGGTACACTATAAATGCATTTCACCTGATTTTTATTTTGTATATTGTCTTGTCTTGGATCACATATATCTTTTATTTGTAGAATCCCTTCTTTCTCTTTTCTGTGCTTTGGCATGAAAAAAGGATTCTACAACTTTATACTTTTTCTATTTTTATAGTTTTTCATTCTTTTTTTTTTTTGAGAGGCTTTTCGCTATAGGGCGCGTGCGTTCGCCTGACAGACAGAGAGAGACAGAGAGACAGAAAGCAAGAAATCACCCCCCAGAGGGGATGGTCATGCCACAATCCCTTCTCTTCCATTCTCCTCTTGGGATCTTGGGCACGCACGCACACGCGCCTGGCGTGAGTTTTAAGCCACCGGGTCCTGGACGCGAACCATGGTCGACTAGGTGGGAGTCCAGCAACATAGCCATTACACTAACTGCTGGTTCCTTAATTTTTATTTCTACCAAGAAATAATAGAAGACAATATTCTTGGGTGATTTCCTAAACATTCATTGAAGGTAATGCTGATCTCCCACAGCTTTTTAAGTGTCAATAATAATTCGGCCAAGTTTATAACATATCATAAATATGACTGTGTGCAAGTTTATATTCTA
The DNA here is from genome assembly GCF_000334495.1 of Tupaia belangeri chinensis. NCBI lineage: Eukaryota > Metazoa > Chordata > Mammalia > Scandentia > Tupaiidae > Tupaia > Tupaia belangeri. The sequence continues at coordinate 1,985,922 of NW_006209642.1, forward strand.
CATACATGTCTGTACATCTATAATCAAAGACTCCATTGTGCTTATCAATATGCCATGCAAAACTTACCTGGACCACTGGTATTATTAAGATTCTTAAGCTATTTACTGTAAACTTAATACTTGCCTTCTTCCCTCTGAATAATCAGTGACAGATTTCTAACTGGTATTAAAGGTGTTTACTACCTCAATCTACATATTTACGAACACAATTTGGTTTATACATATTCAGTTGTTCTTACAGTTGGATAGCTGTCTCCATAATGTTGATTTACAGGTGCAGTGGTAAAGAAATATGTGCCTGAATATAAATCAAAGTAACACATGATTTAAGCATTAAATTTCATTTTTGATTGCAAGTTTGTTTTCTAGTTGCTTTACTTATTTGATAGAAACATGTAATTTACAAGATGGCAATGTGCCTGAAATTTTATAAAGTTCGGTAAAGCTATATTAAAAGAGATGCATATAGGAACAAAAATTTAACTGAGCTGAAAAAAATGGGGGGAAATGGATACCTACATAAGACCCTCCACAGAAAATAGAGTTTATAGTGAATCAAAAGCAGAACTGAAGTCACATAGAATTCACAGCTTGAAAACAAGAAAGTAAGCAGGCCCAGCAATTAGTGTAATGGCTATGTCGCTGGACTCCCATGTAGTCAACCACGGTTTGAGCCCCTGACCCGGTGGCTTAAACTCATGCCGGGTGCATGTGCATGCGTGCCCAAGATCCTGAGAGGAGAATGGAGGAGAAGGGATTGCGGCGTGGCCATCCCTCCCTGGGGGGTGATTTCTTGCTTTCTGTCTCTCTGTCTCTCTCTGTCTGTCTGGCGAGCGCACGCACCCTATAGCAAAAACCTCTCCAAAAAAGAAAAAAAAAAAACAAAAAAACAAAAAAACAAGAAAGTAAGCAAGACTTTGAGAGATGTTGAAAACAGAAACTGAAAGGATTTGTCTATCAAAGGTCTACGGAAACCTTTGTTCCCATGATTTCTGTAAGCAGAACAAAACTTTTCAGAAGATGTAAGACAATATTGTCACCATAATACCAGGCCTTCACTATCATTTGCTATACTTCTTTATTTTAAAGAAGTGTTAAGTTGTAAATAATACCATAATTACTTTCGTGAATGTGCTATAATCCTTAACCATTCCTCTTTTTCATTCCTTATTTTCTTCCCTTCCACATCTCTGTTCACCTTACGAAACACCTAATATTATACTCATCACTCACAGTTTTTCATGGACCTTCAAGAATCTGTCCCTTCTCTTTCTAAAAGCAACTGCAAGAGATTACCAGATTAAAAAATAAGATAAGAGTTAAATTTCAGTTTCAGATGATTTTTTTTTGTTGTTAAAGTACATCTTATGCAGTATTTGAAATATACCTTTATTAAAACTAAATATTCCAAAGCCATCAAGTGGCATGAGGGTTAGGGCAACTGGATCCCAAATGGCTGACTGTGTGGTATGAGTCCCAGACCCTGCGTCTTGAAAATCACGCTGGGCGGTGTGCATGTGTGCCCATGGTGCAGAGAGGAGAGTGGAGGAAAAGGGATTGTGGTGTGCCCATCTCGTTGCAGGATGATTTCTCACTTTTCCTCTTTTTTTTTCTCTTTGTCTGTTTCTTTCTGTGAGTACACGCACCCTTTATCAAAAGAAAGAAACAAACAAAAAAACAACAAAAAAGGAAGTATTTTGAGCCAGCTGGTAGTTTGGTGGTTGAGGCAGCTGAATCTCATATAGCCAACTGCATAGTTTGAGTCCCAGACCTGGTGGCTTGAATAACACACTGTGCATATGTGCGTACATGACCAAAATCCCAAGAACAGAATGGATGAGAACAGATTGTCACATGGCTGTCCCTCTATGGGTATTTTCCCACTCTCTCTCACTCTCTCTCCAGTAAGTACACATCTTATGACAATATTTTTTTTAAAAAGTAAATATTTTTTATTTTTCTGAAATTCCAATTTAATCCACAGTTCTTTGTTTTATTTGCTAAATCCAGCAACCCTACCTGGAGGGCCCTTGTAATAATGCAATTTAGAAGAGCTAACCCCAGCTATGATTTATAGTGATACAATACATGAGAAAGGTTTTTTACATGATAATTGTCATTGCTCAGTGGAAGACACGTGGGAAGGATGGAAATAATCAGAAAACACCTTAATTCAGTTTTCCACTTGTGATTCAAACTGATCTTGAGAAGTTGGTTAGTTTTTCATTAACTTGATGAAGTCTAGGGTAGGTCCCGTGGCATTTTTGGAGACTTTCAAGGCAATCACAAACTTTTTTTTTTTTCTAGTTTTGCAGTAGGGCCTCTGCACTCATTAGAGAGCGAGTGAGAGAGTGAGAAAGCATCTCCCAAGGAAGAAGAGCAATTCCTTTTCCTCCAGTGTACTCTTGGTAATGACACTAGAACCATGTAGTTTGTCATGTGGGATGCAGCTGTTGTAATCACCATGCAACTGGCTGGTCTAATCATAAAAATGTTGATAAGCTTTATTCACCAAAAACAAGGCTTAATTCTGAAATTACTATGTACAATCTAGAATAATGATTTAATGCTTGTACCTTTTTTAATGTGTTTGTTTTTTTAGAATTATTTGATCTTGTTTGTCATTATTAGTTTTTAAAATTTCCTATAAGACACATGCATTCACGAGAAAGAGACAGAGAGAGACAGGACAGAGAGAGAAAGGGAGATAACAAGCTGTCAAGTCCTGGACTCGAGCCGTGATCAGCAGTGTAGGAGTCCCCCCATCCTGTAGCCTTTAAATGTATGGGTTCCCTCCTCCTCTAGCTCAGCCTTTCGAAGACTACTCTCCTGAGAAGGAAAGATTAGACAGCTGCTCCTCCATGTGCCCACTACTTTGCCTTCCCCTTTGCAAATATTCTTTGGTTTGAAATGTGGGTGAACAGGGAGCAGAGGAGAAGAAGAAATGTAGGTAGGGTATGAAACATTTTTACATTTTTTAGTACTAAATGGTCAGGCTTTGGACTTTTGTGCTTGGCAAACGTTATAACAAGGCAGTTAAAAGACATTTTTAAGACTCCTCCCTTGATGTGACCCTAGCTTGAAAGTACTCTGGTCATGGGGGATTCCACCTGCCTACTTATTTTGCATATCTACCTCTTTTTTTTTTTTTTTTTTTAGTGATTTTTGCTATAAGGTATGTATTATGTATTGTTACCAGGGAGACAGAGACAGACAGAAAGCAAGAAATCTCCCAGAAGAGACGGCTTTGACACAATCCCTTCTCCTACATTCTCCTCTCAGGATTTTGGGCATCCACACACACATACCCAGTGTGAGATTTGTTAATTTATTTAATTTCTCTTTGGATAGGTTTTTGCTATAGAATATGACCGTTCACCAGAAAGAGAGAGACAGAAGAGAGACAGAAAGTGAGAAATCACCCCCCAGGGGGATGGCCACACTGCAATCCTTTCTCCTCCATTCTCCTCTTGGGATCTTTAGCATGCACGCATGCACACCCTTTGTGAGTTTAAACCAACGGGTCTGGGACTTCAACCACAGTTGACTACATGTGAGTCCAGCGATGTAGCCATTATGCCATCTGTTGGTCCCATACCTGATGTGAGTTTTAAGCTGCTGGGTCTGAGACTTGAACAGTGGTCCACTATGTGGGAGGACATTGACCTAACCATTTTGCCACCTGCTGGTCTCGTTACATCTAACTCTGTAGCACTAGACAAGCCATGGTCCACTCTCAGTAACTTTCTATTGAATTCTTTCTAACAATCTAGATACTCCTTTAAGAAAGCAGTAAAATATGAGTATCATTTCATTATTCGTTAAGCATACTTTGCCCATGGGAAATATATATTCTTTTCTTTGACAAAGAATCAAAGCAAAGGTTAATCTCTGTGCTCTGTTTAGAGATTCTGTAGTGACTATGCTTCTGATGCTTATGCATGATTGAGTATCAGTTGACTCAGACTCAGAATGCCAGGGATCACAACGCAAGCCTTCCCATAGTCTCATTTTGCTCCATTCCCTTGGCTTGAGTTGAAGAAAAGCCACTCCATCTTGCCCTTTCCTGTGGATGGAACTCAAGGTGCACCTCGTCCTTTTACTCAGATCTTTAAGGTTCTTAATGAGGAGAAGGGAAAATAGCTGCAAATATTTTTAGACTGTTTGTCTTAAAATTTGAATTAACACCCTGTTTTGTATATTAAAGGGTTGTTTTCACTTTCCTTTAAGCCTTGAGTGAAACTAAGACTAAAGCCAAAGACTAAAATTGTTCAATTTGAACATACTGTTAAATGTACTTATCCAGATTATTTGGCATTCTTAGAATTAGCAGGTAAAAGTTCTAGATTCAAGATAAAATTATCAACTGTGGCAATGTCCTTGGACACATACTGCTGTTCACTAATTCATGGTTTAGTCTAATTAAAATGTATATGGATATCCTCAGATTAATTTCCGAAACAGTGGCTTTTGTAAAAGTACTAAGAAAAGACACATTTTACAGATTAGTGCTTATATTATACACAGACCATTTTCTAAAGAAAGGATATTTCGATGGGGTCGTAATATGTTGGTGAATCCTTGATTCATTTGCCCTTTATTATAGGGAAAGGAAAAAATTCAGGGTATAAAAATATCAAATAATGCATTGGAATTCATAGCAGGATGCTGGCATTAACAAAATTTACAATGTTTTTGAAGAGAGGTAATGAGAACTTCTCTGCAGCTTTGCATAATACAGCACAATGAAAAATGATACTTTAATTTTCATGCATGACCTCTACTAGAGGTGTTAATCCTTTGTTAGACCCTATAATTCTTCAACTGTTTGGGGTAAGAGAAAAATGATATTCCATGTCTTTCATAGATTGGTCATATATCCTGGGAATCTGGAGATGGGAGAATCTATTCATGTATAAAAGAGTATGGACTGTGTGGCATAATCCAGCTGTCTTGCAATTGAATGGGATATTAAACCATAGATTATTTTACCAGGTTCTAAATTTAAGAATTATTCTGTCTTTAAAAATAGATTAAAATGTCAAATTACTAAAATTTGCGCATATTTACCTGAGACTTTGCAGTGATGAAATTTGTAAAGATATTTAAAATAGTAAAGTATTTGACATCAGGCAGAAGTTTTTACTGAAGGTTAGTGTGTAGGCAGATAGGAGTTTCCAGGTAGGCAGGAAAGTCAGATTTATTATATGATATTGGTGCCGAGAGACCTTATGTAGACCTTGAAAGCTGCCTGTACCTTCTCTATTATGATGCTAGGGATGGCAAAATGTCACTTTAGGGAGTGGGGCAGGAAATCAAATAGACTATAGGATTATTTAGGATTTTCCATTGTATCTAGAAGCACAGGGGGATGTAGAGATCATGAAGAGTTTGCAGTGTCAATGGCAGATGATCAGGATGACCTGAGGGATAAGAAAAGAACAGGACAGATATTGGAGTTAAATGCAGAAAGAAGACTGGACAGGATGTCAGATGTCGAAGTGTGCGTGCAGCTATATGACGTCTTGGTTTCTCCCTCAGACCAGCAGTGGTGGATCTGGTCTGCAGGAAATTTTCTAAAAGGCTTGTGTCTTCTTTCAAATATAAATGGTTTCTAAATCAATGGGCATCCACTTTGGCTTCATGTAAGGTCAAATTGGGGAGTTTTAAAGAAACTCTGATGGTTAGAACTTACTCCCATATATCTCGATTTAACTTAGCCAGGTCTAAGTGTTTTAATGAAAGCTCTCCCAGTGATTCTAATGTGGATTTGGAGTTGAGACTCTAGATGAGAATAAAAGTGGAGAGCACAAGTAAGCTGATAAAATATGCATTTAGGACGTGAAGAATATCTTTCCCTGGGTGAATATTAATATAACTCAAATTCTTGGCTGCCAAGCCTTTGATATACCTAAGAAGTGCCCTCTTTCCTCAGGATGAGTGCTGACATCAAATTCATGAGGGAAATGAATCAGAGAGACACTCTAACTTACCTCAAGCTTTCTTATCTTAGACTTTCATGTGTGATTGCCAGAATGAAGATCAGAAACCCAAATGCCTACAGAGGCTGTTTGGGAAAATCAATAAGCAAGCAGCCTGTGAATCAGCAGAATAGCACTCAGTTTGAGCCACAGTAGGAGGGACCCTAGAGAATTGGAACATTCTGAAGTATACAGATGGGGGTACTAACCACTGAGCTCCCTCTGACTGCAGCCACATGGCTGACAGCTCAATGTTCCTACATTGTTGAATTTTTCAAATAAAGGTCAAGAACTGGATTTTTATGAAAAAATTTTACTGTCTGAAAATATTAGGTACAAATACAATGCTTTTTTGAATACTAACAGCCCAATCAAGCGTACCTGTGGTCTTGGCATGGCATAAGGGATACCAGTTGAACACACTGCCTGCCCTACATTGATCTGTGAATGTTAAAGCATGGTTTTTGTCTCATGTGCTTCAAAGTCACCCTAGACTGCTATATGATTCTAGCTTGCTCTTAGGTGCACCCTTTATTGTTCTTTATAGTGAACTCTTGCTTGCCCCTTTGGAAAGTTTTCAATACAGTCCATGATTGCAGTTCTTTTTGTAGGGAGAAAGTATGCTGATACCTATTTCAACATAGTTATACACAATGCTTCTACTCTCAGAAAGGTTACAAAGATAAATTGTATAGTTCTCTACTCTCTTGTGATAACTAAAACATTGGAAACTATTGACACAATAGTGATAAGTAATTGTGAGTTTGGTATTTAATTGACTTTCTATTGCCTTGATTAAATTAGTCAGATATTGTGAATTTTTACATAGTATAGAGCGGAGGCCACCCTGTCCTTACTGGGGATATAGATACTAAAACTATACTTGTTTAGGTAAAGGATAGGAGTTGTTTCTCTGTGTATGTTGAAAATACATGCTAATACACTAGTCTTTAAGAAAGACAACAAAATTAACTTTCAAAAATATTTTTGGTTTGCTTTCTTATATTACATGGAAATATAACATTAAAAAAAAAGTCCCCTCCAGAAGATGAAGCTAAATTCAATTCATCCTAAGCACAGGTTAGACTTAGTGACTCAGATCACATATAGAAAGAAAACATTTGTCAGACACCATCTTAACCAAGGAATCATGGTTAACATTACCAGTATAAATAATGTTGATATCATCTACATTCTGATAGAATGGAATGAACAGGTCACCTCATCTCTATGGCATCTAGTCATGAAAAACATCACACAAACTCCAATGAATGAGCATTTTACAAAATATCTGACCAAGAGTCTTCAAAAGTAGGTCTTGAGAAACAATGAAATACAGGAAAACATACAGATCAGTGAAACTAAGGAGACATATTGATTAAATGCCAGTATGGTATCCTGTATTAAATTTTGGAACAACGCCAGCTGGGTGGAACAGTTGATGAGAGCACCACTGTGTGATGCTGGAGTCAGAAGGCTTAGGTATGGATCCTGGGTCAACCTAAACAAATTAGATGTGGCAGCATATACTTAGAATCCTAGCTAACTGGGAGGCTGAGGCAGGAAGATCTTGCTGTGATGAGATCCTGTTGAAATTATCTCCTTCTCCCTCTGTTTTTCTTTCTCACTCATAACAACAACAACAACAACAACAAAAACAAAATTGAAACATGAAAGTGGAGAAACTAGTTAAATCTGAATAAATTCTATAATTTAGTTAACGGTGTTCCACTAATATTCTTAGTTAAGACAGAAGAACTGTGGTTAGTAATGTAATAGGTTAGTATCAGGAGATGCTAGATAGAGATAAAGGGTATATAGAAACTATCTGTAATATCTTTTTCATTTTTCCATATCTCAAAATCTATTCTAAACTAAAAGTTTAATATCAATAGATAATATCTCACTGATCATTCTTAAATCCAAAAACATGCTTAAAATTATGTATTTTTTTCAAGAGAGATTTTTCCTATAGGGTGTGTATGCTTGCTGGAAAGACAGAAAGCTAAAAATCAACCCCAAGGGGGATGGCTATGCTGCAACCCCTTCTCCTCTATTCTCCTTCCAGGATCTTGGGCATGCACGTACACACACCCAGTGTGAGTTTCAAGTCACTGGGTCCAGGACTTGAACTGTGGTCAACTATGTGGGAGTCCAGCAATGTAACCATTACACCATGTTCTGGTCCCAACATGTGTAAAATTATTGAGCTGCAGATATATACCTGAATTTTACACAACCTGTAACAACCTTCAGAGCATACAGGGATGATGCTTATGGAAGTGGACAATATTTTGAATTGCTAATGCTCAGCATTGTCTAGTTCAGAGTAGTTTCTAAATAAATGCTTACTGCATAAATAAATGAATCATATTTGATTTCTGTGTCAAGTTGCAAATTCAGCATGTGGAGATAGTTGGCTATCATCTATCCACATAATCTGGATAACCAGGTTTTATTCAAAAAATATGGTCAACTGGGGACCAGCAGTTAGCGTAATGGCTATGTCGCTGGACTCTCACGTAGTCGACCACTGCTCGTGTCCTGGACCCGGTGGCTTAAAACTCACGCCGGGCACATGCGCATGCATGCCCAAGATCCCGAGAGGAGAATGGAGGAGAAGGGATTGTGGTGTGGCCATCCCCCCTGGGGGGTGATTTCTTGCTTTCTGTCTCTCTGTCTCTCTCTGTCTGTCTTGCGAGCGCACGCACTCTATAGCCAAAACTTCTTAAAAAAAAATATGGTCAACTGCTAGGAACAACTAGCATTCTTTCACATTGATTAACCTTTCAAATATACACTGAAACCTTAATAGAACAAGCTAAACAAAATACTGCAAAGGAAAAATATGTTTAGAAGTTTACATCAAATCTGAAAATAAGGTGTAAAGAAATGACAGTTTTCCCCACAATCTATAGTAACCACAGATTTGTTCCCAAGCAAGAAGGAAGTGATTATTTCTAATTACCTATGATTCTTCGAGAGACTCCCATTGAAGGATGACTCTGCCTTGGGCCCGCTTGATATTAAAATTCTTTCCTGCAATTGCCCTTATATAGCAAGTGCTCTTTTATTGCAGCTGACACATACTCTTAATAAAAGTACAGCTTTGAATCTTAATTTCCCTCTGGACTTGTTTCCTTTATGAATGAAGAAGGAGGGAGGTAGCAAACAGGGAATACATCAGCACCTGGACCTCCTACCACTTTTGTTGTTGTTGGAAGAAATATGATCTTAGCCTTTGAGGAAGAGGATTGTTCTTCACTTCTGGTATTGATTTTCTGTTCTAGTCAGTTATGTTGCTAATAACAGATATAACTGAGGCTGCATAATTTATAAGAAATAATGATTTTTTTTAGCTCAAGGTTTTGGAGGTCCAAGGTCATACAACTACATCTGGTGAGGATCTTCTTGTTTGTGGGGACTCATCTGAAGAATCCCATGGTGGCACAGGACATCATATGGCAAGATCTTGAGCTGAGAAGAGCATGTGTGTCTGTGTTCTGTCTTATTCCTTCTTCTTGTAAGCTCACCAAATCTAGTTATGGGGTTCCCATTCATCCTAATCTCTTCCAAAGGCCCCACCTTTCAGCAGTATAATCATATTAAGTTTTTACCCTCTTAATCCTGTCCCTACCAAATTTGAAAAATGAAATTTTGGGAGACACATTCAAACCATATTAGGGATTGACAGGACCTTTTATAATCCCTTCCTTTTTAAATTAAATTGTATGTGTGTGTATATGTGTGTATGTGTGTGTGTATATATATAATTACTATTTTATTACTTTTTTTAATCACTGTACTTCTTTAGAACATACAAAATGAATTTTGCTGCCTTGGATATTCTGTGTATTGGTCCAATCAAAAATATTATCAGACAAATTATTATCAGCAGACAATTTTCCATTTTTTGTGTCCATTACATTTTTCACTTATATTTCTCACTGATCTCCTCCCCCCCATTGTCCACCCTTCTCCTGCCCTGTCTTTAGTTTGCTATTATTATTTTTTTTATTTTTAATTTCAAGAAAAGTAGTTTTAGCTTTAATGAATCAAAATTTTTTAAAAAGTTAAGAAAAATTTACTTAAGACTCAGACCAGCAGGTGACATGGTGCTTAAGACGCTGGACACTACCACATGAGTGACCACAGTTTGCTCTCTCACTTTTCCTCTCTCTCTCACTTTCTGTCTGTGTGTGTCTTGCTTTCTCACTTTTCCTCTCTCTCTCTCTCTCACTTTCTGTCCATGTCTCTGTTCAAATGAACATAAATTAATGAATAAATAAAATAGAATAAAATAATTCTTATAAAAAAGAAAAATTACTTAAGATTAAAAGCCAGGAAATAGGTTAGGACTCTGTACAAACAGTAGATAGACTCTAAAAGGTCAAAAAATAAATGTGGACAGAGCTGAAATCAGGTAACAATTGCACTATAGTTTTCTTCTGAAACATTTTTTTTCTCTCTCCATCCCCCCCTTTACAAAAATGAAGCATAAACCAGCTTACTTGCAAAAAAAATAAATAGGTTGAGTTTCAATTTGGTTTGTTATTTGCACAAAGTCCAATAAGAATAATAATTGATTTTATAAGGAATTTCCGATTAGACTTTGCTGGAATCTTTTGTAAGGAACTTCAGATCAGACTTTTTGAAAAGCTACCTCCCAAGGCTACTGAGCCATGTCAGGTTTCACCATCTGACTGTGGCTTTAAGTACCTGCACTTGGAAGTTTTGGGGCCTGTCAGGAAGTGACAGTCTTTACTTACCTGCTAGGCAGAACTGTTTATGATACCAGGCAATCTTTCCAAGAGTTTCTGTTGGCTTTCTAGAGATCAACCTTAGTTACTTAGCTTTCTGGTCATATCTTCAGATATGACATTCAAGTCAAAGCCTTGGCAATAACCACTGTTTCCAATAAATACTTTCTAATTTCGAAGGGGTCAGGAAGGTAGAAAGTTTATGTTTTAATTCCATTCTAAAATATATATATATATATATATATATTTAACAAATTGCTGGAGCTATCAATAGCTCAAAGGGAAATAAAAACACTTAAATCTGGAAAACAAAGCATAGGAAAAAAATTAGTAATGTTTTAGTCAAAAGTCATGGAATTATATTTCACTAGTCAGTTCAGTTTCATGTAATTAATCTTTATTCTGTTGAGTTTGCAGTGTTACTGTGGTCTGATCTTTCCGTTTAAGTCCTGGAAGTTCAGAAATATGATCTCAAAGTAATCAAAAACTACATTCAAGAGTACTTATCAGAGTCTTTTTAATTGATTTCCCTGAAAGAGGCCTATTTATATTTTTGCTCATACTTTGTGAAATAAAATTAGCATTGAATTTTCAATTCCACTAAAGAATATTTGTAACTTGCCTGTAACTTTATTATTTTAAATTATTTTTAAGTTTCCAGAAGTGATATTTTTGTTTTTGTTTTTGTTTTTTACCGTAAGGGTGCATGTGTTTGCCACAGACAGTATGAGGGACAGAGAGAAAATAACCCATAGGGGGATGGGCCACTCTGCAATACCTTCTCCTCTGTTCTCCTCCTGGAGTTTTAGGAATGCAAGTACATGCACACGTGAGTTTGCAAATTCTGGTCATGTGGGAGTCCAATGCCCTAACCACTATGAAATCTGCTGGTCCCTATATTTTATATATACAAAAAATTTTAAGCAGTTATGAGGCTGTTATTGCTTTGTATTTTTTTCCTAGAATCTGTTGCATTTTTCTATATCCAAGATATAATTTCAAGTCATCAAAAGAAAAGGACTAGTCCATTTGAAACCCAGGGTGTCAGCAAAAAGACTCAAACTGCAAAAAAGCTAAAATTGCTGAACTAGTAGCAGAAAGAAATTACTCAACACTAATAGAACTATTCATTAGAAAGGTAGGGAGCTCAGTAGTGTGGGCAGGTTAAAGAAAGCTATTATGTCATAAACATGCAGTTTCATTTTAGCTGGCAGCTAAAACCCCCAGGTAACTTGTTTATAGTTGAGAATTAAGATTCATGAGACTGGAAATGAGAAGGGAGATACTAAAAAGGTACAGAGAGCCAAGAATGCTAACATTATGGGTAGGGAATAGGCCTTGGAGGACTTATTTTTAAAAATATTTTTGTTCAGTTTTTTTTTTTTTAGTTGAACTTCAAAAAGAAAAACAAAAAAAGACTAGAAAAGAGAAGACAAAGAATAATTTGAACACTGTGTGCCTGTGTAAGAATCAGCTTTGAGGAAGTTCTAGATGACTAAAAGCTAAATTCCAGAAAGAACTTGGCATACAGAGATCTGTGGACTCTTGATGAGGAAAGTTGACATTATGGTTGGAAAATTCTGTTGGGGGTGTCTGTCTTTGTCTGTGTCTCTCTCTCTCTCTTATCAAAAGAAGAAATAAATAAAACTGAGGAAAAGGTGGATAAGAAAAGTAATTGCAGAGAAGACCTTACATTATTTAAAAAAAATGCTGCTTCTCCGAGAAAAATTTCACAGTGGGGTTTGCTCTTAGTTTGTGAATCCAGGGAGCGTTTTTCTTCTTGTCTTCAGAAGAAACAGACCATTTTCACAAAACTGAGTGTGATTTAATCTTTTAACTCAAAGACGGAGTCCTTTTAACTCCAGGACCAATGGGTAGTGGCCTCTTATGTGAAAGTCACTGAGCCAATGTGCCACCCCTGCCAGGATATAGGGGAAGGTTGTGAAAACAAGTGACAATGGCAAGAAGAGAGCAGAGGCAGCATGGCAAGGATATATGGGCTTTCCATGCTCCTGGAAAACAATGCAAAAAGAAAATTGTTTTCTTCCAGAGGTTAAACAATCATTGTAGTAGTTTTGAAATGAAGAGGACAGAAACTTAAGGAATGATGTCTTTAATAACTAAATGCGACTGAAAAACTGTATAGAATCAGACTGAACTGTCACTAAAGATGCAGACATTCAATATAAAAGGGGTAAAGAAAGGGACTAGCGGTTAGCATGATGGCTATGTTGCTGTACTCCCATGTAGTAGACCTCAGTTCGCGTCCCTGACCTGGTGGCTTAAACTCACGCCGGGTGCGTGTGCATGCGTGCCCAAGATCCCGAGAGGAGCATGGAGGAGAAGGGATTGCGGCATGGCCATCCCCCTGGGGGGTGATTTCTCACTTTCTGCCTCTCTGTCTCTCTCTCTTTGTCTGGCGAGCGCACGCGCCCTATAGCAAAAACCTCGTCAAAAAAACAAACAAACAAAACCCCTGGGGCGGGGGTAAAGAGAGATAACAAATCAAAATTGGTAGAAAGTTGGTAGAAGTTATTGAAAAAATAAGATTAAGTCGTTCTATGCTTATACCCCTGTGAGTTAAAAGACTGTTCAGCTAGACTTATTTATTTGCACACTGTCTCTCATGATTTGTCTCTTTGCTCTAAAAGCAAGTGTCAAAACATACAAATTAATTGTAGTTTGGTGAAGAGGTTCTACTTATTAGAGGTGTTATTGATCATTGATATGTAGACATCTCTAAGAGGTAGACTAATTGCTCCCTGTCACTCATGGAATAAACTGTGACCTCAAGAAGGGCAACATGTAGCTCTTTTGATTATAATGAGAGCATAAATACAAAGACTTCTACATGGGGGAGGAACTAGGGTTTGGAAATATGTGGAGGTATCAGGTACAGTTTTGGGGCTGGCATATTTGTGTGTATGTGTGGCCCTAATGATATTTTTAAGCTATTTTCAAGATAAACGAACTGAGGAAATGATCTTTAAGTTGTTTTTATCAGCTAATACAGCAACAAAGTATTTGATTTAAAATCTAAGGTGAAAGAAAGTGTCTAAATTGTTAGTACAGTACATCTGTAATCTGGACCAGACCTTTAGTATTTTGCTGGTTTTGATAAAAATTCAATAAATATTTTGAACCTCTTGACAAAATTTTATCATAATGTTATTATTCCTTGATGGTTCAGGACACCTGATTCCAAGCTTTTTATTGGATATTTTCATGAATTTACTCATACTTTCTGGTTCAGGTATCCTAGTTTCTAGGTGAAACTGCTCTTTAACAAGGTCTTTTAAGCAAATATTTTAGTAATTATGTTATTTTTATATAAGATGTTCTCTATCAAAAGCCCCATGTGATGGCAGGTTTCACAAATCCTGCAAATGATTATTTATATAAGGTAATATTCAGAGAAAAGTAAATCAATTTTCTTCCATTTCTGAATTTCATTATGGCTATTGACATGTGCACTGATTTCTAATTTATGAATTTCTTAGTGATAATCCTTTTTATAAAAATTATTTTAAAAAAAAACATAAAAATAGTGCCATTATGGTCTGAAGGATAGTGATTTGCATCTTTTTTATTTTTTTAATTTGCCATCAGGCATGTGTGCTTGCTAGAAATAGAGAGAGAGAGAAAGAGAGAGAGAGAATTAGAGAGAAAATGTTAAAGCACCCTCAAAGGGGATGACCATTCCAATCCCTTCTCTTCCACTATCCTCTCAAGGTTTTAGGCAGGCACACATGCCAGCATGTTTTTTGAAGCTACGGTATGGGAGTTGAACAGCACAGTCAGCCTTGAGGCATCTAGCCACTTTAACCACCACACCACCGGTTAGCCCATAACTGCATCTTATTATTAGTAGTAAGGATCTGTACCTTAGAAATTCATTCAGTATATACTAGTGACACTGATTTTTTTTTTTTTTTAGGATGAATTTCTACAGAGAATCACACTTTATATGCAGTGTAACCAACATTATCTGTAGTGTTAATACCTATTGAAAAAAATCCTGAGAATATGTAATTTTCTGTGATAACTTGATTTAAGTTCAGTAAAGCTAAGGAGAAAAATAAAGCAATTCTCTTAAGTAATTAGAAATAGTTTCCCAGAGTTCACTGGAATAAAATTATGCAACTCTGGGAAACAAAAAATAATTGGTATTTTCTGAATAATGTTTATTTAGAAATCTCTGTTTAGTTAGAAATTTATAAAGCCAAAGGATTTTCTAAAAAATAAATAATACAGCAACCAAATTGTATTTGTTTACATAATCATAGAGTTAGGGAAGAAATAATCACAACCAATGTAATAATGACTAACTAACATGGTATAGCTTTTGATATACACTAAGTGTTGTAGTAAGTACTTTGCATGCACCTGCCATTTGATCTTTTTTTTTAATTTTTATTATCATCATAATCTTCTTTATATTACATTAGATTACATATAACTTTACAGTGTATTACATTGCTTTTTCAGAAGGGAATACCATGCATGTCAGTCAATACAGAGACATTAATCTCCCTGCTTCAACATTCAATATCTTTTCTATGATTTTCTCAATCATTATTGTTATTATTCTAATTATTTTTTAAAATAGTCAAACACTACTTCTCATTTTGCTTGTAAAGAGACTTTACTCATCATGAAATACTTCTCAGACCAATCCAGTTGAGAATACTATACATATATTGAACCACCCTTGCATCCCTGGTATAAAACCTACCTGGTCGTAATGAATGATCTTTGTTATATGTTTTGGATATGATTTGTGAGTATCTTGTTGAGAATTTTTGTATCTATATTCATCAGTGATTTTGGTCTGTAGTTTTCCTTTTTTGTCATGTTCTTATCTGTTTTGGGGATGAGGATGATGGAGGCTTCATAAAATGAATTTGGAAAGTTTCCTTCCTTTTGAATCTTTAGAAATAATTTTAGTAGGATAGGGGTTAACTCTTCCTTAAAAGTTTTGTAGAATTCAGAAGTGAAGCCATCTGGACCTGGGCTTTTCTTTGTTGGGAGGTTATTTATTACTGATTCAA
>NW_006209642.1:2003753-2011333 GCF_000334495.1 Tupaia belangeri chinensis
AACCTACTTTTAATACTTTCAAGGGAGGTTTTGATTTCCTGTATCACATGCTTCAATCCTAGAAGTTCCATCTGGTTCTTGTTTAAGGTATCCATTTCTTCTTTCAAGTCATGAAAGGACTTCTTCATCTCCTGGGGCTCCTTGTCTCTTTTCTCTTCCATCTCAGTTTGCTTGGTCACTACAAATATTCTGAATTCCTTACCAGACATGTCCACGATGTCCATTGTATTGACTGTGGGTGATGTAGACTTGATGATTTCCCTTGAGGGAGAGGCATTTTGTTGGTTGCTCATATTTCTTGAGTCTCTGCAATTGTTCCTAGTCATCAGGTAATCTATATGTTTCTTCCTAACTTATTTAAGGTAACTCTGACTGTTAAAAGTTGTATAGGATTAGAAAATTGATGATTTCTCTTATGGTTGGCCTACCTTTCACTCACAGTTACCATTAACTGTTGCCACTAGCCCCGGATAGCCCAAAGTCCTCCCTGTTTCTAAGGAGTGGTGAGCCTCCAACTGACCTAATAAGCAACACCTCAAGAGCAAAAAAAAAAAAAAAAAAAAAACGAAAAAAGGAAATTGTGCGGTGTGCAATGTGTGCCGCGCGATATTCAAATCACCAAAATTCAAAGAGTCCAAAGGCTAGTGGGAAAGGGTCAGAGGATGAGTGACAGGACTAGGTTGGTCTGGCCTGTAGCCTCAGTCCACCTGATGTCCGGAACTGCTGGCCGGCTCAATTCAGGTTGCGGGTGGGGTGGGGCGGGAGTTCTCCATAAAGTGCCAGACAACCAACCTGAGGTCCAAGGAGGAGGAACGGTGGGGATACATGAAGATTCGGAAGGGTCGGGCCTGCAGCCTCAGTCTGCCTGGTGCCCGGAACTGCTCCTGCCATTTGATCTTAACAATAGTCTTATTACATAGATAGAAATGCATTAGAGAGACTTTTAAACCTCCAAGACTTTGGTAAGTTGGTCGATCCATTCCACAGGTGAACTATTCTACAGAGGTCTTCATTTTCACAGCCTCAGTTCAGATCTTTAACTTCTCTCTGCTGGATAATGGCATGCTCAATCATGGATGCTCAATTTCATTCTCCACAGACTCACAGGGCCGTTCTAAAGCATGTCTGGTTCTGTTACTTGATGTTTAATGCTTTCAAAGGTTCTCCTTGTTCCCCAAATCAAGTCAAGTTTTCTTGTCATTGGTGACCTGACTCCAGCTTAACAAAACACTTTATTTCTTGTCACTTTCAGTCCTATATACTGTTCTATATACTGAGCTATATTCAGTTCCTGAGCTGTTTCTGCCTCTGCACCTGTTACTGTCTCTCATGTTTCAGTGTCTTGGCACTTTCTTTGAGGCCTAGTAGTTTTGAACATTCCTGTTTTTCAGGCAGCACAGTAAGAATCATGGGAATACTTTCTGCTTATTAAAAATGTAGTTTGATGGGTATGATACATTTTGTGTGCATATTCCATATTTATAGCCATATAACGTTCTTTTCTTCTATTATATAATAATCTGGTGGTTTGATAAATAGTAGCTAGCACTTTCTCATTCATAAGTATTGATTCCTGTTTAGGTAATTTGCATTTATATATACTCGGTTCCTTTTCTTTTTTTCCATCCACCCTCTGCCCCCTCCCCAAATCGAATTTCTGACGAATGTAGAAACATGAAATAGCAGGGGAAAATTATTTCCTACCTCTATTTCCTGTGACTGCATTTCATTTTTTAATATTTCAGCCACAAAAAAGTGGACCTTTGAGCCTGAGGTCCATTTTAGCATTTTAATGTGACTGACACTGTTATTCAGCAAATATCTATGGAATCAGATAATAGACTAAAATTTCCATTCAATCAGTTGGAAAATTGTGTTAGTCTGTTCAATACTATAAAGTTTTTACATTGTTATCTAAGATTACTGATATTTTAACAAATGGATAAAAGGAAAGTAAACAGTCAATAAGATATTCATAGAAAAATCTATATAACTAAAATAATAAAATACAGTGATTCCACAGTGACCACAATTTTGTCATATTTATAGGTAAGAGAAGTAATATATTGAAAAATGATCTGAAAGGATAGAAAGACAAGTGTGATACATTTACCCATTTACCCATAGTCATCAGTAAACATCTATAATGCAGACAAATTCTAGTTACACACACATACACACACACACACACACAGTATTTGCAGTTAAAGTAAAGGAAGATGATATGAAAAAATGGGCTCAGATTAGTATCCAAAACAATTTATTAATATATTAAACCAAAATTAAGAAGTAGATTAACCACAATACAATAACTCTTCTTAACTTTAAAGTTGTAGAATATTAGTTAATTTCATGTTGGAAAATGTGAGTTATGAGGACAGGAATCTGTGATGTTGAATTTAATGGTGGAAAAAAAATGCAAGGAAAAATAAAAGTAATACTTCTCAGGAATGGTGGCAAGCAATGCTCATCTTGAAAGGTAATTTCTCCTCCCAAATTCAAGAGGCCTTTAATATTCCTTTCATTTCATCTGCAGAACAAAGGATATTTGAAAAAGTTATTCAAAAGCAGAAAGGATTTTACAGAGCACATTTGGATTTAAGGTGGACTTTACATATCTTGAGATTTTAAGTTATTGCAGGTAAAATACCAAAATAGCAAAAGAACAGCAAAAGCCATAAAATATAGTTGAATAAAAACTGTATTCAAGGTATAAAGTCTTTATATTATAAAGACTAGACATGAAGCAGTTTCAGAATCTACAATTAGCATAGTGCTTCTGATGCTGCTATTGAGAAGTGTGGCAGAAACAGCACATGTGTGCACACACACGCACAATCGTTATTTCCCTAAATCATCACTACAACTGGAACTAGAAAACTGGTAAGTTATATTTAGCAAGTATTCATACATGCATACACTTTATCTGGGCTCTTGAATACATAAGCACATGTTTCTGTGTGTGACTGAGTACATACAGAGAGAGTATGTCTATGTTTATATTATTGTTCTGCGATAGATCCCCTTAGTTGCCAGAATATCATTCAAGCACACTAAATTTTAGGATAATTTTTTTAAAAATATATTTATTTAATTTTATTTATTCATTCATTTATTTTAATTTGACCAGAGAGAGACACAGAATGGGAAATTGAGAAAATAAGCCACCTGGTCCAGGACTTGAACCATGGTTGGTAACATGGGAGTGTCCAGCACCTTAATCACCACACCACCTGCTGGTCTCCAGATAAGTTTCTTATGTATAATCTGCAGGAAAAAAAAAAAAGATGATTAGTGGTTTACCAAGAACATATTGAGAGTATAGATTCAAAGATAAAAGCATAAATTTGATGCTACTTAAGATGCAAGATCAATAGAACTGAGCAACTCAGTGTGGATGCTGAAGTCAACCATGACTCTCATGCTCATGTTTTATAAGTGAGTGGCTCAGTAGATATTTGTCCTATTAACAAAGACAGAGAACATAAGAGGGACAGAGAATGTAAGAGGAGGGTCTTTGTTGGGGGGGGCATGAAGAGCATGGTTTCATTCATTTATCCTGTATAACTGTATTAAGATCATATGTTGAACTGTGAAGTGGGCTAAGGTGCCAGATATAAAGACATGGCCCTTGCTCTTAGTCGGGTTACTGAACTGAGATCATGGATAGAAATGGAAAATACAATTCATGAAAAGATTGGCTGCATTCGAGAACAAGTATAATCACAAAGTATTTTTATGACTTGAATCAGCAACCCAAAACACTTTGTGGAATGCTTCGGAATTGTAGAGTTTGGATGGTACATTTCAACTGAGGGCATTGAATTCACATTTCTGTACTTCTCGTTTGGTGTTCCTTCAGGACATATAACATAAGGCAAATTTTTATCATCTTGCCATATTAAATTTATTTTTTCTTTGGGGCCAGATTACATAAAATGTAATAAGTCTTACTTTAGCAAATTTTATGATCATCATGGAAGGTCTGTTAAGCTTTGCATTCCTTCTGTCTGTGGTTGTCAAAACAAAATAGTTGCTCATTATCAGGTCATATTGCATATGTTGATGGAAATTGATGCTATCTCTGTGAAGTAGTTGCAGCTTTCCATTTGTGCTATGGCAGATCAACTGAGGAATTCTGGGTGTGATGTGTTTAGACTATTTATATACCTTTATTTTCTGATTTCATGTTTAGTAAACACATTTTTATTTTAAATGTATTCCAGAAATAGATTAGACTGGATAGAAAACAAACAAACTCAAAAAAGACAGAACTCCCATTGCAGATTAATGAACTGTAATTCTGGGTTACATTGTTGAGAATAGCTGACATGAATCATTTGTTGAAAAGTTGATCAGCTTTGTTATGCCCATGACATCCAGTTTCTGTGCTTTCATAGTTCAAGATACAAAATTGCGGTGAGATTATGTTCCCAATCCATTGTAAAAACCTGTGTGTGAAACCAGCAGACTGCTCTTGATGAGGTCTGTTTTAGCTTTCAAACTGCTTTTCCAAATGTTAGGAAATGTTCGACTATTTACAGTGTGCCATTGTGGATTCATTAAAGAACAGGTCCTAGTGAAGGGGCAACCAGTATGTCATTCTGCCACTGTCTGAATGGTGGATAAATAGACATGCATCTTAAATTATAGTTTCAAGTTTGAAGATTGGTCTAAAATAACGCTTTTATAAAATTATTAGTGAGAAAGAGAAAGTATGTTGCAGAATTGACTCTCTGCTCCTTAATTTTCTTTCACAACTTCTGAGTTTTGAATATACTCTTTAGCATTCTAAGTACCAGGTATCATAGGATTTACCTGGAGCACTGGAATGTGAGAGAATTGCATATTCTAGAGTGCTGAATATCTGTACTTTCCTTGGGCTGCCTAACAATCAGTGATGACATTACTTTTAGTAGACTGAGTGGTTTCATTTTTGAAATATATACATATACATGTGTGTTTGTGTGTGTGTGTGTGTGTGTGTATTTTTTTAAAGAGAGATTTTTTGCTAGAGGGCACATGCACTCACCAGAGAGACGGAGAGAGACAAAGAGGCAGAAAATGAGAAATCACCCTCTGGGGAATAGCCATGCTGCAATCCCTTCTCTTCCACTCTCCTCTCAGGATTTTGGGCACACATACTATTGGAATGAGTTTTAAGCCCAGGTCTGGGAATTGAACCATTGTCAACTACATGGAAGTCCAGCTACATCATCTTCTGGTTCCATTTTTGAAAAAAAAAAATATGATTATTTTATTTCACTTCATTTATTTATTTATTTTATTTTGACCAGACAGGGACAGAGTGAGAGAGAGAGAGAAAAAAAAAAAAGTGAAAAAGCAAGCCACCAGGTTGGAACTCAAACCATGGTCGGCCATGTGGGAGTTCTGTGCCCTTAACCACCACATCACCTGCTGACTTTGATATGTATTTTTAAACAGGATATTCAGATAGATGAAGCATACCTAATCTCTTTAAGTTATTTTTCTTTGTATTAATCAAGGTAGCTTAAATCTCTATGTAGCTTAAGTATAAGCTCTGATATAAAAATGGTAAATTATTGGCTAGATAAAGATGTTTCCAGGGTACAACAGTTGACATAATGGCTATGTCCCTGGACTCCGAAATAGACTACCATGGTTCAAGTGCTGGACCCGGTGGCTTAAACTCACGCCGGGCACATGTGCAATAAAATTTAAGATTTTATTGTAGCAACACTAGTGATTCCTTAAAAGTAATATTTATTATCTAAGATTATTTGTAGTCTTTTATACATTTTTCTTTTCAGTCACTAAACACCTTATTCTGTTTTCAACGGTCTATTCTACTATCCATTTATTTTCTTCTCAAGATCCCAAGAGAAGAATGGAAGAGAAGGGATTGCGTTGTGGCCATCCCCTCTGGGGGGTGATTTCTTGCTTTCTGTCTCTCTGTCTCTCCCTGTCTTTCTGGTGAGTGCACACACCCTATAGCAAAAACATTTCCAAAAAAGAAAGAAAGAAAGAAAGAAATTGCCATATTTCCATGGAAATAGCTTACTTAATTGAATATTTGACTACTTTACCTGTATTTATAGCACACTTGTATGGGAAATAGAATCAAGGAGAAAGGGTAAATTGTCTTATACATATAAAAATAAGATTGAATCTTGTGTTTTCATATGGGAAAATAATAAATGAAATGATAAATTTTAATTTTGTTTTAGTAGGGTGAAAGGAAAATAATTGTTTAGATTTAATGACCAAAATATTTCTTTACTAATTTCCTTCCAAAATTAAAAATAAAAAAGTGAGTGAAAAGATTATGATTTTTCTAGGAACAATAAGTTCCTGAACAGAACTGCCAACTTTTTGAGTCATGAAACACAACATCTCCCATTTTGAAAAAATCAGGCTGGTGGGGCCAGTAGCTGGTATGGTCATTAAGGTTTTGGACTCCCACATGGCCAACCATCGTTTGAGTCCCAGACCTAGTCTCTTGCTTTTTCACTTTCCTGCTCTCTCTGTTTCTCTCTGGTTAAATTAAACTAATAATAATAATGATGAGTAAAATTAAATAAAATAATAATTAAAAAAGAAATCAAGGCTGGAAGATCACAAACATTTTAAGTATATAATTTAACAAGAGGAATTTGATATGCTTTATATGGACATATATTTAAAAAGAAGAAAGCAAGTGCAATTTCAAAACAAATAACAATAGAATAGCAAAAATAAATATTTCCTGAGATGACTTTGTATTTTTCTTTTATCTTCCTTAAACCTTTATCTTATTCAAGTTACATGCCTAAGGAACCTTCCCTCTGTCCTCCAACCTTCATTTCTTTTTCTCTGTAGAACCATATAATAAACTTTTTAACGACCCCCTGCTTTGTATTGTTCACTCTGTTTAGGTTTAAGTGTTTTGTTTTTTTTTTCCCCCCCAACTAGGCTGTAAACTCCTCCAGGACAAGGTCAAAGTCATATATCTTTCCTCTCCTCTGGGCCCCTGAAAGTATTGAGCACATAATAGGTATCCAATAAATCCTGGTGATTGATTATCATCTTGAATATTAAAAATTCATCAGAAGTCATTGTTTCTTAAGCTAAAATATAACTGTCCTATAACTCAGAAAGATAATGTAAATTTGGAAAGTAAAATATTAAAAGCAGATGAACTCTGTGATTAGAGAATTTCTAAAGCAAACCTTTAACAGATGTTTGTGCATTAAAATAAGAAATGCTAAACAGAAAGATAACTTTCAAAGAGCACAGCAGGTGTTGAGATAAATCCCTAAGGGTTGACAATGAACAGAAAAAAAAAAAAAAGAGGAAGTACAGCTAATAAAAAAGGCAAAAGATAACTTTATAAAATGTATCCATTTTTGGATTAACAGATTAAATTCCTCAAAATAGCTCTCTAAATGATCACTTTATTTGGAAAAAAAGCAGGTGTGAGATGAGATATATTTGCATTTCCATATGATTTGGTACAGATTACATCTGTTTATATAAACTAGGAAGTATATTTAATTGGTTTAAAATTTAAGATTTTATTATAGCAACTCTAGTGATTCCTTAAAAGTAATATTTATTAT
>NW_006209643.1:0-1672 GCF_000334495.1 Tupaia belangeri chinensis
CAGGGCATTTGTGGGGACATGTCAGGCCTCTCTACAGTGTCTTCTGGTCCACAGCTGAATGCCACAGCCTCACTGACAAGAATCCCCACCGTGCTCCCTGCTGGCTGCCCCGATGTTCTACTGCCTGGATATCTGCAGTGCTGAGACTTGGGGGAAGAAGGCCGTTCTCTTATCCTTGTTCTGCAGAATGCTTTGCAGCTGCCAGGCACCCGGAACCTGTGTGTGTGTGTGCGTGTGTGTGTGTGTGTGTGTATTCTTCCCTTCTGGCTGTCTTCCTAAGCTTTGCTTTTTGCTGTGAAGAGAAAAACTTGCAGTGTAAGCACTACTTGAAAAGCATCTCTAGTGAACAGAAGAAACAGTCTCAAATGCATCTCGTATTGTGTGTGTATGTGCATGTGTCTATATCTACACGTGTACACACATGTGTATACATGTGCACTGTGTTTGTGCATATGTATTACTGTGTATGTAACATGCATAAAATTGTGTGTGCATATGTCCATATCTGTGCATTGGTGTGTGAATCTAGTGTGTGTGTATGTCCATTATTTCTGTTTGTGTGTGTGTGTGTGTGTGTGTGTGTGTGTGAATTATGATGCCCTCCCCGGCTGCACTGAGACTGCGCAGGGGTGACTATGGAGAGAAGAAGGCTGTGAATTGCTCACACACGGCCTTCCCTCTCCGCTGTGTGTTCTACAGTGACACAGGACTGGAGGGGTACAAGTTGGAAATACTGCAGAACCAGGCCCTAGCATAAATCCTCACTTGGCGATTCACTTTCTGGCAAATCATCTTAGATAATATGTAGAAAGAGGAGGAGCAGAAGAAAAATGGAGGAAACATGTCAATAAGAATGAGAGTGAGAGAGAGGACAAAGGGGAGAAAAGTGGAGGACAGAGACAGGCGAGGAGGCGGCCTGTAGAGGGCGCTCACCCGAGGGCTGTGGCGGCGGGGCCCACCCCGGGTGATTTCTCGCTTTCTGTCTCTGTCTCTGTTGTCTGGCAAGCGCACGCGCCCTATAGCAAAAATCTCTCCAAAAAAAGAAAAAAAAAAGAAAGAAAGAGGAGGTGGAGAACAATGGAGGAAACTTGTCAATAATGAGAGTGAGAGAGAGGAGAAAGTTGCGAAAAGTGGAGGACAGAGACAGGAGAGGGGGCGGCCTGTGGAGGGCGCTCGCCCGAGGGCTGTGGCGGCCGTGCCCACTCGATGAAAGGGTGGCGGTGCTGGATGATGGAGCGCCAGCACTTCTCCACGTCTCCTTCCTGTTCTGTCATGTCCACGATTTCCTGAATCCACGTTGTGCCTGAGGCCCAGAGGGAAGGGAGAGGGGCAGAAACCTATTAGATGGTCTTTCCCGAGTGTCCCCAGTAAACCAGGGTGACAGGAGATGGCCTTAGTTTCAGTGTCCCCCGTGCCAGGATCCGGCAGCCTGGACACCTGCAGGGAAGACGAGGGTGAAGCAGCAGGGCCGAGGCTGGAATTGCCAAGGGCAGAGCACAGCGCGGCTCGGAGCGTGTCCTCCGGGGACACGTCCTGAGTGAGTGAGCTAGCGAGAGCCACCGGCCACGGAGCAGGGTCCCACCGATCTCCCACCTAGGCGAGAAGCCCGGACTGGCACAGCGAGCCTGTCTTTGTGGTCCTCTGCCCATGGGCACCTGACTTCGGGTAGGTG
>NW_006209644.1:0-260 GCF_000334495.1 Tupaia belangeri chinensis
TGGCAGGAGTTTCATCTGGAATTGTAGAAATATCCAGGAATCAAGTGAAGGGTGAATGACACCGACACCATGTCTTAACAGGACCTCTGTAAGGCTGACTGTGTGAGGCACCATCCTTTATCAAGAGCAGCTATCCCTGTGGCTGGAGGCAGACAAACCCACATTTCCTGCCCCACCCTGATGTGTGTAGTTGTAAGGAGTCAGGTCAGCCTGCTTTACCACACTGAACTAAAATGAGCTTTTACTGTCTCAACAAAGAG
>NW_006209644.1:526-894 GCF_000334495.1 Tupaia belangeri chinensis
CATGATTTCCTGCTTTCTGTCTCTCTGTCTTTCTCTGTCTGTCTGGCGAGCGCACGTGCCCTATAGCAAAAACCTCTCCAAAAAAATAAAAAAAAAAAAGAATTAAAAAAACAAAAAAAGAAAGAAAAACTTGGGATTGCCAAACATTTGCTTGTAGGCCAGAGTCTGATTTTCTTAATCTCTCCATAGGAGCCTTTGATTATCCCCTCTAACAGTGTTCATCATTCTGTGCATTTCTGGGGAATGGTGGGACTGATCCTTTGAATCACTTCCTTGAGACTGCTAGGAGGTAGGAAAGGCAGAATTTCATGTGAGCTCCTGGATAATGTGTGTTTTTTTTCCATTCTTAGAAATCTGTTAATGAAAGG
>NW_006209645.1:0-490 GCF_000334495.1 Tupaia belangeri chinensis
TTTCTTTCAGAAGGTTAATATGTCTTTCCAGCTTTTTCTTGCCCAAATTGCTCATTGTTTCAGATGGGCCATCTGTGATTGGTGTCATGTGGTAAACTCTTCAAGTAACCTGGCACTACTCTCCTGCCACTTTTAGAATATTGCCATGTCTTTGGCTTTACCAATATGGCTATTGTGTGCCCTGGAGAGAGTTCTATGTTGAATCCTTTTGGTGTTTCTGTAGTTCATGGATGTAGATATCTGCATATCTCTGTAGAGTTGGGGAGGTTTTCAGACAATATACCATGAGAGAGATTTTCTATGCCTTTAGCCATGTCATTGCCATCTGCAATACACATTTTGTAGATATTCAGTTGTCCAATAGTGTTTGAATTTTTCCATTTCTTAAATTATTTTGTTATAGGGCACATGTCGTAACTTTGAAGAAAGAGAGAAAGGGAGAAAGTGAGAAAGCATCTCTTTGGAGAATCCTGTCTCCTCGAGTCTCCTA
>NW_006209646.1:0-459 GCF_000334495.1 Tupaia belangeri chinensis
CCGCCGGGTGTCCGGAACTGCTGTCCGGCTCGATCCTCAGGCTAAGAGGTTTTTGAAAAAGATCACCCCTCGAGGTTGGGGGAAAATGGCCATTCCTCAATCCCTTCTCTTCCATTCTCCTCTAGGGATTTTGGGCACACACACACGTGACCAGCATGATTTTCAAGCTGCCATGTCTGGGACTCAAACCATGTGGTCAGTTCTATGGGGTCCAGTGTTTTAACCTTTACATCATCTGATGAACCCAAAAGGATATTGTTTAAAAGTATCCTTTGGAATTAGAGAAAATATTTCCAAATTGTATAAGGGGTTAATACTCCAACTACTCAGTAGCCAAAAATAATAATAATTTACTCAATTAAAAATTGCAAGAGGAGCTAGAAAGTGGTGTAGTGGTTGAGGTGTTGGATCCCACATGACCAACTGCATAGTTTTTTTTGGAGAGGTTTTTCACTATAG
>NW_006209647.1:0-6218 GCF_000334495.1 Tupaia belangeri chinensis
ACACTCAATATTTTGTAAGTTTAACATTTTTGAATGTTCTAGATGCAGACTGGGATTGCACTGCATGCACTACATGTAATGCAGGCACCAGGTATACTCATCCTTTTCTTTGCCTCCTTTTCACAGTGCTTGTCCCCTACTTCTCAGCTGATTGGAGACTTATACTCCCTGTCATCCTCAGTACTAATAACGGCAGACCAGTCTGTCGTTAGCTGATGCTGTAGTGCCTGCCAAGCCACCTGCCCTACTCCCTACCTCAACCCCTTCCACCCACCCAGTGGAATTCTGGTGAATTGTGTATTTTCCACCTGATTACATAGCACTCATTATATTCTACAAACATCTACCATGTGCTGAAAACTCTTCTAGGCCCTATAAGACACAGCAATAAAAAGTAGACAACAATTTCTGTCATTCTGGAGCTTACATTCTAGTGTGAGAGCAGCAGTAATATACAATTAAGCAAAGTTTGTAATATATTAGAAGATATCAAGGATTACAGGGGGGAAGAAAAAAAGCAGGAGAGGCTGGCTCCATGGCCTGGTAATTAAAACAGCCAGATCCCACATGACCAATCACACAATTAAATCCCAGATACCGTGACATAAGGAAAATGCTGGGTACATGTCAATGCATGCCCAAAGTCCCACCAAGAGGGAGAAATGGAGAAGGGACTGTATCATGACTGTTCCACATAGGAGTGCTTTCTTCTCTCCTTCTCTATCCCTCTGACAAGCACACATGTGCAAAGTCCCAACAGGAGGGGGAGATGGAGAAGAACAGATTGTGGCATGACTGTTATGCATAGGAGTGCTTGCTCCTCTCCTCTATCTCTCTCTGGCAAGTGAATGCATTCTCTAGTGAAAAAATACAGTAGGGAAGGGGGTTAGGGGCTTTAGCAGGAGAAAGGCTTTTGACTTAAATAGGGTGGTCAGAGAAAGCCTCACCAATTAAAAAATACAGAATGTTTCATGGATTTGCATGCCATAACAAATGTTAGCTATTACTTCTGGTCAAAGAAAATTTAAATTACTAATAAGTTAGTCACTGAACTATTTTCCATTGATGCCAGGAGCACATAACAAGAAAGTTTAAGAATCAACTGCCTAGATACTGGGGGGTTAACTGCAAGGATAACAACGTATCAAGGGTAACATGGGACACCATGCATCTTTTGGTTCAGTTCCTCTCAGACCCAGCACATTGCAGGCTGAGATATAAGGCTTAAACAGAGAACTGGAGCACCTTTGGGAATAGATATCCTAAGCTCATGTGATTCATTCTTTCTGAGTTCTTGGGAACTAAGCATTGGCTGAACTGGATTGCTAACATCCCATATGGACTCCGTCAAGAAAAGCTTTGAAATAAATTATTTCAGAGGCAGCAGTTTCCCTTGTGGTCATCTACAGTTGGTTTGTGTGGTATAGGTCACCATAGACCAGATTACATTAAGGCAGTAAATTAACTAAAATTTCAAGAATTTGACCTAACAGAAGTTGTCTTACTCATGCAGCACCAGTCTGGGCCCAGCTGACTATCTAGGTCAACTCTTCCCTGCCAGGTGACTTGAGGACGCAGGCTACTTCCACCTTTGTGGTTTCGCCAGCTCTATAGAAGGTTTCCTCCTCAATGACAGAAAAAGAAAGTGCACAGAATTTCATATCTCCTCATCTGTGTTTCACCTTGAAAATGATGAGCACTATTTCTGCTCATAGATACCTTAGCCAGATCCAGTGACATGGCCTCTTCTGAAGGTGAGATCATGTAACTAGGCATCTATCAAAAAGGAAAGAGAATCAGATGTTGGGGAGTACCAGCAACATCTCCAGAATCACTTGCCCCTACTTTGGTCAATGAGACAAAGCAAAATAAATGGTTTTACTCCATGAATGTAGTACCAGCCTAACCAGTTTGAGGTAGGAAAAAAAATAATAAAATAAAAGAAGCTTATACCTTGGTCCTCTGAAAGGTATATGTTCAAGCACATGGGACCACTTTACAGTACATACTCCAGATAAAACATGATTATACACATCCTGAAAGTTCTCTTTAAACTCAATGAGACTATTATTATTTCTTAAATAGGCCATGAAAGTTATTATGAAGAACACATAGCTGTAGTTTGTCAAAACTAATACGAAGTGAATACATAATTTTCTTTTTTTTTTTTAGAGGTTTTTGCTATAGGGCGCATGCGCTCGCCAGACAGACAGAGAGAGAGTCAGAGAGACAGAAAGCGAAAAATCACCCCCCGGGGGGATGGCCATACCACAATCCCTTCTCCTCCATTCTCCTCTCGGGATCTTGGGCACACATGCACATGCGCCCGGCATGAGTTTAAGCGACCAGGTCCGGGACGTGAACCTTGATCGACTACATGGGAGTCCAGCGACATAGCCATTATGCTAACTGCTGGTCCCAAATATATAATTTTCTCCCAGGATCCAGGGATTACTAACTAGTCTCCCTTCTAGGTTGTGTTGATGAAATGATTCAGCTATATGAACCACACAGGATCACTGATTACCTGTATCTGTTGGGCTCTTGCCTATAACACCTGTGTGTCACAGAAGGCCCTCCAAAAGAGAGGGTTTAAGTTTCCTTTATCAAGTTCATTTTCCCACTTTATAAAAACATATTTGCCACCACATATGACTTGGCAGTGGGGACACTAAACTTGTACTGTGGGTTATTTTGATTACTGGAAAGAACTGAGGGATAACTATGCCAGTCCAAGCATCAATAGTGATCAATATCTCATCATCGTATCACCTAAAGTGGTGATGATGATGCTGTCCGTGGTTGCTTTCTCTAAATCCATGCTCTGCATGAAGTCCCACTGTACAGACTTACCCTATCAATGACACCCAACATTTCCATCCTTGGTTCCACTTCTCTGTTCACTCTTAGCAGATGTTCAGTCATTTCTTAACATTTTCTGATATGTGAACCCTTTCAGGAAGGATGCTAGGGCACTTTAGGAATTTACAAAGGGACATTAGGGGTGATATAATCCTAGAGGGAAAAATTGTTCTTGTTTTCCCAACTCTGTCTTAGCATCCCAGGAAACCCTTCAATCCTAGACACACTGGAACAGATGGTCACCCTCTATAAATATATTGAAATTGTGGTGTATGTGCAAAATGTACATTTTCCTAGAGAGAGAACCCAGACCCTTGAAAGGCTATAAAAAGTGAAAAAACAATTTATTACTGATACTCCAGAAGAGCAGAGGATTACAAACTCCTAACACTTCTTCTTACTCTTGCAACTATGCATGGCCATAAGATTCTATCTTTATTAATTTTAGGATTAATCTATGAATAATATGTCCAGTACAGATTACTGTGAAAATATATACTGGTACTTCTACTACTATATTCATTCACTGATTCTGCAAATACATACTGACTCTGACCTATGCCCAGACAATAAGGAGTAGACAGTTCAGCCCAGATACCCTCCAGTGTATGCTCTCAGTGGGGGACATAGATAATAAACAAGTAGTAAAGAGATAAATAAGAATTTTTTTCAGATACCAACTGATACCATGAAGAACAGAATGAATTAATGTGATACCTAGAGATTGGAAGAGCTAAGGAGAGTGGTGGAAAAGGCCTCTCTAAGGAAGAAACACTTGTGCTAAGACACAGGAAGTCAAGCAAAGAAGTGAGGAAGATGGGTCAGGCAGAAGTGGAACAAATGTAAAGACCCTGAGGGAGAAATGAGCTAGAAAAGAAGGCTAGTGTGAGGAAGGATAGGAACATCAAGTGTAGTGGTATCAGATAAAGTGGAAGAGACAAACAGAAGCCCCTTAAAGAGTTCGAATTTTATCTTAAATTCAACAGGAAACCAGTGAAAGCTTTAATACAAGGTGGTGATATGATCTGACTTCCATTCTTTTAAAGATACTTCTTGCTGTGAGGAAAGGGGATTGCAGAAAATAAGAACAGAACCAGGAGAACCAGTTCATCCAGACTAGCTTGGACTCAGGTGTAGACAACAGAACTAAAGGGACCTGGTCAAGTAGGGGATACATTCTGGAGGAAGAGACAACAGAACTTGACATTGGAGATAAAGGAAAAAGGACCATCAATATGATTCTCTAATTTATTGCTTGCCTGACTTTCTCATCTAAAAGGCTGTAAGGTCCTTTTTCATCTCTTTATCTTCACCAAAAAGCATAGCACTTGATGTATGGGTCCTTTTAATAAGTATTTGTTGGGTGATGAATGGAAACGTGAATGTCAGAAAAAAAAATGGAGTTTGGCCTTTCTGTTGACAAAGAAGGGAAATAGGGCCAAGACCTCACAACACTTGGAGTGACTGCAATAGCCTGAGTTCTAGCCAGGTTATAAAAACTTAATTCATGAGGACTATTCTCAGGAGGAAGGGAGGTGGGATGTATCCTATGCAGACATAAGAAAGAATGAACCTGTTTTCCTTGTTTTAATTTAGAGGAGAAAAATAAAGGAGCTTGAACAAGCCCTGTGCTTACAAAGAACCACCAAATGCCACTCTGTGCCTGCCCACATATGAGGTTCCTAGTTAGTGCTTCTTAACTGCTCCAGGTGACTCTTTTATACTGCTCTCTCCCTGCTTGTTTCTTTTCTTCCCTTTGAGGAATCTCTAGAACACAAGGATTCCTGTCCCTCCAGTAAGGCTATCTAATTGTTCTTTGACATCATCCATGAGCTGTGAAATGAAACCATTTCCGTGTTTCTGTCTGCACAATTTAGCCAGAAGAATTTTTTTGGTACATTGATTCATCTAATTCCTGCATATTTTGCAATATGACAGTCTAAAAGTGAATGAGGACATTTTACATATCTTCAGAGAAGCTTTTTTCACTAACATTTTTAAGTAAGCAAAAGAGAGTTTTCTTATTACAACAGAGGGTGGTGTTATTTTATAGCTATGGAAATCAGTGCTTCATACCACAACCATCAACTCCTCAGGGCTGAAATGTTTTAAGACTTTGTTGTAAGTTTTGCTAGAAATAAGTGGATAATCCAGTTAACACTTAAACCACGCCCAGTGGCTAGCACATGGTAGGAGTTCAGTAAAATGACTGTTGAATTACTAAATGAATCCATTTATCAAAGGCATTTTTTTTAACACAGCATATAATTGATTACACATTTCAACAAACATATTGGCCAGGCTTCAGACCAAATCGATCATGGATAAAACTGTCGAGCTCTCATTTTCCAGAATTCTCACTCTGGATTCAAGCCAGTGCAGTTTCTTAATATCGCTCTTTCTTTCTCCTGTTTGCCATTAAAAAATGGTCTCAGTCATGATACTTAGGAACTAATCCCATCAGCCAAGGTCCTTAAGTTTTAATGAATGTATGGTTACTTCCTGAGCTCCCAATTCTCGCATGTCACTTAAGCCTCTTCTAACTAGAGCTCACTTCTCAACAGCTTCTCTTTTCATGGCCAAATATCCTCCATTCCTGCCATGGATGGATCACAGATACCCATAGAATATGCAGCACAGAAATAAGATGTAGAACATCTAAATCTATCATCAACTAAATGGATGGACAAGGCAGCACACCAGG
Organism: Tupaia belangeri chinensis; assembly: GCF_000334495.1. Classification (NCBI taxonomy): domain Eukaryota; kingdom Metazoa; phylum Chordata; class Mammalia; order Scandentia; family Tupaiidae; genus Tupaia; species Tupaia belangeri. Next base: position 5,567 of record NW_006209647.1, read on the forward strand.
GTCAGGGCAGCCTGACATATGCTTACTCAACAGGTGTCTGATGGTCTAATCACTGCATCTCCATAGAAGTTCCCTGAAGTGGGGGCAGCTTTCATAAAATATGTTTTTATGGCATTAGAAAAGTATATACATGGGGGGCCAGGGCAGGAAGACAGAGCACTCTGTGAGGCAGACCACATGGGAAAGGTATTGGTTCAAGTCCGGAGGCCTCCCTGAGCATACCATGCAACCATGCATGTGTGTAATCACAGTGTCAAGATGCTATCAGAGATTCTATCACTTTCACTATCTTTTTCTCTCTCATACATAGAATAAAACTTTTAAAATACATGGTTTTTGTAACAATAAATCATAAAAACATAAAGTGAAGTAAGAATTAAAGACCACTCCTTTACTCTTCCACCAAACTCCTCATTCTCAATTCAAATGGCCATGAAGGTCACCACTATCAACAGATGGATATTACTCTTTTATACATTTTCTACAACTTGTCAAATTTAGTTAACAAAATGCTGTTCCTATCAGTACAGAAAGACATCCTTCTTCGTCTCTAATGGAGTTTACGTATACTATAGTTAAGTTGCTTCTAGTTTTTTCTGTGAAAAATAGCACTTTAGGGGGGCCAGCAGGTGGTGTGGTGGTTAAGGATGCT
>NW_006209647.1:6553-8392 GCF_000334495.1 Tupaia belangeri chinensis
CTGGGAGGTGATTTCTCACTTTCTCTCTCTCTCTCTCTGTCTCTCTCTCTGGTAAGGGCACGTACCCTATGGCAAAAACCTAAAAAATAAATAAAAATAAAATAAAATAAAACTAGCACCATGTGATCATTTTTGTTTAAATATCTTCATGCATTAACATATACAATAAATATCTAGAAGTGCAACTGTTGGGTCAAAAGTTAGGCACATTTCAAACTTGGATTGACATTGACAATTCTCCCTAGAAAATGGCTGTGCCAATTCATAGTCTCAGAAACTCCTTTAATTGGTAATATTTTTTCTAGAAAATGAAAGTTGAAAATTAGAGACATGGACTCAGGAGAGACACCAAAAAGTAGCAGCAAAAACAATAGCAAAGTCACTTCATCTCGCCTCTGGGTGGGCCTGCTGAGTGTGATGCACAGTGGAGAAAATAAAAAGAAGCTGCTAATTAAAAACACTTCCCAGCACTTCAGGACTTGAGAAGTTGGTTTCTCAGTAACAGATACTTTAGAAAGAAGAAGATGAAGGCTTGAAGGGAGAACATCTTCTAATCTACCTATCTGGTTTTTGTTCAAGAATCTCTGTACTTTAACTCCAGGAGATGAGAGGCCTTTTGGACAAGGCTTTCTTTCACAAACAAGTATAGAATGTTTCAGTGGTGGTAATTTAACCCTATCACTCTTCAGAATTCCCAGAAGAAACAAGATCCAGTGCAATAGACAACTGAGTCATTCAGGCAGAAAGGGGTTGAGGGGACTGACATCGATAAATTGGCTTTTCCTGGCCTTCTGTAGCTATATTAATAAAAAGCTCATGAGACATCTTAACCCTATGCTTGTTAGGCTCTGAAGCAACCTATCGCTATTTTTCTGCTTGAATTTTCTAGGAGCAGAACAAAAAGATATCTGATCCCAAGATAAAATCCCCTAAGTAGCATCATCTGCTACCAAGAAACTTTCTTTTTGAAAAGTAGAAATAAAAATTAAGTCTGTAAAGAAAAAACAAATGCCAGAAGCAGAGAGGCTTCCCACTGGCATTCCCTCAAAGGGATCACTTTCAATGGTGCTAGAAAAACTAGCAACCCTATTTGCATCTCTTCTCCCTTTTCTAAATATCATAGCCCGATCAGGTGTTTCTCACTTTTGAGAAAAATATTTTAGTAATTTATCTCCATGACCTCCAAGTTGTCCAGATCAGTCTGATGGATAGCCTGTTATAATCCTACAAATGATAAATATCTAGGGAATTATCATTATTCACAGTGGTTACATTCTATAAAGTTGTCACAAACACTAAATTAGAGAATACTGAATCATTGTTCCTGGTGGAAATACAAGTTAGGTTCCTACAAGGCTGTGGTCACAACATTTTCATCAACCAATCACTCTATCACCTCACTTTATGTATGTTTTTGTTTAAAGACATCTTATTTAATATACGTTGTGGATTCACCAACAGTGAACTCAGAGCCAACAGCACTACAACTCACGACCGAAGAAAGCTTACCTAACACGTGTATTTTTTCTGAAGGTTACAGCAAAGCTTTCTCCTACCTAGAAACACTAGACAGCCCTTCAGCACTTGGGACCATTTTAAATACAAGATCACCAACAAAAAGAACAAACATGCAAAAAAAAAGAAGAAGAAAAAAAAAAAAAAAAAAAGGCCCAAGGCCCTAAACAGGACATTGTTTATTAGAGCTGAAATAAGAAGATAGGGCATCACCTTGTGGGGTCTCCATTAGAAACATGTGGGTACCCCATTTTTGCCACACTCTATGTTTGTGGGTGACCATGGAAGCCGCGGAGTATCGATTTGGGAGTTACAAATACAGTA
>NW_006209648.1:0-1640 GCF_000334495.1 Tupaia belangeri chinensis
TATCATGTGGTCAATCTTCAAAAAGGTTCCAGAAAAAGTGTATTTTGTGGTTTTTAGGTGGATGGTTCTGTGTATGTCTGTCAAGTCAATTTGATTTATGGTGTCACTTATATCCTGATTCTCTTTGCTTAATTTTTGTCTAAATGATCTGTTCAAAGAAGATAGTGGGGTGTTGAGATGATCAACAGTTAGCATGTTGTAGTCTAGCTCTCCTTTTAGATCTAGTAGTCTTTCCTTCCTATGTTTGTTTACTCCGAAGTTGGGTGCATAGATATTTATAAGCATTATATCTTCTTCATGAATTAGCTCTTTTACTACTATATAATGTCTTCTTGGTCTCTTCTTACCATTTTTTTTTCTCAAAGGCTAATTTGTCTGAAGTCAGTATCATAATTCCAGCCCTTTTTTGGTTTCCATTTGCATGGAATCCTTGTTTTACTTTTAGTCAATGTGTGTCTTTTTCCATGAGATGTATTTATTGTGGGCAGTAAATAGAAGGTTTCTGGTTTTTTAATTCATTCCGTCAGTGTGTGTCTCTTTATTGGAGAATTTAATACATTAACATTCAATGTTATTCTTATTTCCAGACTTGTTCCTACCATTAAGTTGACCATTTTCTTGCTTACTTTTTGTTTTCTTATTTCTGTCTGTTTTTAATTTTCCTTGTATAGCACTCCCCTTAGAGTTTTTTGAAGAACTGGTCTGATGTTGATAAGTTCTTTCAGGTTTTGTTTATCTGAGAATGTTATTTTTTCTTTCCATTTGAAAGATAATATTGCTGTATATAATAATCTTGGTTTTGTTTTTGTTTTTAACACTTTGAATATATTTTCTCATTCTTTTCTTGCTTGCATTGTTTCTATTGCCAGGTCTGATGTTAGTCTGATGGGGTAACCTTTATAAGTAACTTGATGTTTCTCTCTTGCCAATTTTAGTATCTTGTCTTTAGTTGTGGTTTTGGTCAATCTGGCTGTGATATGCCATGAAGAGGATATTCTTGGGTTGATTCTATTTGAGGTCCTTTGTATTACTTGGGTCTGGATGTTTGAATGTTTTTTGGGGGCCTGGAAAATTTTCTTCCAGGAGTTCATGGAATAGATTATCAATGCCCTTATCAGTTTCTTCACCCTCTGGGATACCAATTATTCAGATGTTTGGGCATTTGATGATATCTAGCATATCTTACATATGCTCATATTTTTTCATTCATTTTGCTGATATTTTTCTATGTCAGAGGTTTTTATTTTCTAGATCAAATATTTGATCTTCTGCATTATTGAATCTGCTTTTAATACTTTCAAGAGAAGTTTTGATTTTCTGTATTACAACCTTTATCTATAGCAGTTATGTTTGATTATTTTTTATGGTGTTTATTTCTTCTTTCAAATTATAGAAGGACTTCCTCATCTCCTGTAGTTTGTTGTTACTTTTCTCTTGCAATTTATGGAGTTTATTATCTTTTTCTCATGCAATTTATTTAGTTTTGTCACTATGACTATTCTGAATCATTTATCTGACATTTCCATATGTTCCACTGTACTGTCTGTGGATGATGAGAAATTGAGGGAGAGATATGTTCTTGATTTGGCATATTTCTTATACATCTGCATTGATTTCTGATCATTTGATGGATTATCCAT
>NW_006209649.1:0-1132 GCF_000334495.1 Tupaia belangeri chinensis
TCTCCTGCATTCCTCCCAGAGGAGTGAGTCATGAAGCTTCAAATTTTTTGCCACACATTTGAGAGAAACATGACTACTCATTTTTTGGGGGTGGGTTTCAAGTAGTAATATCTACAATTTTTATTTTATTTTTTAAAAAATTATAGATCCACAGGAAGTTGCAAAGAAATATACTGGAAGGTTCCATGCACCATTTTCCTAGAAGACTTCAGAAATGTTGATATCTTGCATAACTATATTGCAATATCAAAAACCAGGAAATGGACATAGGTATAATCCATAGAATTTATTCCATTTTCAAAAGTCACAAATACCCTCATTTATGCATCTGTGTGTGTGTAATTGTGTGTATGTGTGTGTGTTTCCTTGCAAATTTACTACATAGGTAGTCTTTGTATCTGCTACCTTAAACAAATACTCACCTGAACCATCACTAGGAGACTCCCTGGTGCCTCCCCTTTGCAACCACATCCCTGTTCTCTTCTCCATCCCTACTCACTGGCAACCAATATGGAAAAGGCATCATACATAGGTACCATTTTGAGATCGGCTAATTTCAGTTAGCGTGGCAACCTTGTGGTTTATTCATGTTGGGCATATCAGTCATAGGTCATTGCTTTTTACGGGTGAGTAGAATCCTGTGATATGGATTACCCTGCTTTATGTAACTGCTTACCCACTGAAGGACCATTGAGCAATTTCCTTTGTTTGCTAATACAAATATTCTGTGAATATATGCTCATTCAAGTCTCAGTGGCACAATAAATTTTTATTTCTCCGAGATAATCGCCCGAGAGTTCATTTGTCGAATTGTACAGCAAGTCTATTTTCAATTTGTTAAATCCCCTTAGCAGGGTCTTCAGTACATTAAAAGATTTTCATTTTTATGAGGTTTCAATAATTTTCCGTTTCATAGATTATGCCTAATTTTGATTTTGTTATTTTGGGAGCTATTTTTGATAACTATAGATATATTCCTTTCATTTTTACTAGGTATGGATTTTCTCCAGTGTATAATTTGTATTCAACATTGATTTTAATACATCTACTTGCAAACCTTGTATTATGTTTCCATCCATTTCATATATTTTTTATTTTTTATTTTTTTTTTAGAGTTTCTTGTTCTCCTATC
>NW_006209650.1:0-1777 GCF_000334495.1 Tupaia belangeri chinensis
TCAATGTTACTGATATTTCTTGTCCCTAGCACTAAATTAGCCATTTTCTTGGTTGCCTTGTGTCCTCTTACTTCTGTATGTGTTTAGTTTTCCTGGTCGAGCTCTGCTTTCAGAACTTCTTGATGAGTGTGTCTGCTACTGGCAAATTCTTTCAGGTCTTGTTTATCTGATAATGTTTTTATTCTTTCTTTCTATATGATAGATAATCATGCTGGGTATAGTATTCTTGGTTGAAACTTTTTCACTTAACACTTTGAATATCTTTTCCCATTCTTTCCTTGCTCACATTGTTTCTGATGAGAGGTCTTATGTTAGCCTGATGGGATAACCTTTGTAAGTAGCCTGACGTTTCTCTCTTGCCAATTTTAGTATCTTGCCCTTGTCTGTAGATTTGGCCCAGTCGGTCGAGGATGTGCCTTGGACAAGATCTTCTTGGGTTGATTCTTTTAGGGGTCCTTTGTATTTCTTGGGTCTGGATATTTGAATGCCTCTTTAGATTTGGAAAGTTTTCTTCCAAGATTTCATGGAATAGATGATCAATTATTACTTTCCTCACCTTCTGGGATACCAACTATCCTGACGTTTGTGTGCTTAATGCTGTCTAGTATTTCTTGTATAGTATTCTCATTTTTTTTTGGTTACTTTCTCATTTTTTTTGGTTGTTTTCCTAGATCAGAAGCTTTGCCTTCAACATCTGAAATTCGATTTTCTGCAAGGACTAATCTGCTTTTAATACATTCCAGGGATGTTTTGATTTCCTGAAGGGCAGCCTTCATCTCTAATAGTTCCATCTGACTCTTTTTCATGGTGTGTATTTCCTCCTTCAGATCATGGAAGAACTTCAACACCTCCTGGGACTCCTCTCTTTTCTCCTGCATCTTCTGGAGTTCACTCTCTCTCAGCTCTTGCCTCTCCTTTAGTTTTGTCACTATGAATATTCTGAAGTCTCCATCAGACATTTCCATGAATTCTACTGGACTGTCTGTGGATGATGAGGTATCATTCTTTTCCCTTAGGGGGGAGAGATTTTCTTGTTTTCTCATGTTTCTTGTGCCTCTGTGGTTGTTTCTGGTCATTCTGTGACAAAATCTCTCCTACAGAGTACTTAGCAATGTGGAATCAACAGTAAGATTAAGAGTTCATATTTATAAAAAAGAAATTTATTCGTTAAAGCAGGAGGTCCAGTAATCGTTGAGGATATCCATGAGTCTAACAGTACTGAGATGCTTCGCTCCTGTGCACCTAGGAGTATCTGGACATTAAGTGTGTGGAGAGTGAAGCTTAGAGTAAGAAAGTAAGGTAAAAAGTATTAGCAAAAAGGAAAAAAAAACCTACAAAAATACTACCAAAAAAGAGTAAAAAATAAAAACTGCACAGCACGCTAGTTAAAAAAGTTAAACATTTAAAGAGAGAATGAGCGTGAGACAGACAGCCAGAGACAGAGAGAAGACGGAGGCCGTCCTACCTTGTCTGAGTTTTTTGGGAGTCTAGGAGATGGGTTTAGAGCATGGCTTCCCTGAACACACCAGGACACGCCTCAGGTCTAAAAATCAATCATTATTACTTTTCATTTGAGTAGAGAGAGACAGAGAGAGAGGGGAAAATGAGAAACTAAGCCACCAGATCTGGGAATCGAACCTTGGTCAGCCATGTGGGAATCCAGGTTCTCAACCACCAGGCCACTCACCGGCCCCTCTTTCCTCTTCCTCTTCTTTTTCTTTTCTCTCTCTCTCTCTCCCTTTTATTTTTTCCTTAAGGAAGATTTTTTGCTATAGGC
>NW_006209651.1:0-18386 GCF_000334495.1 Tupaia belangeri chinensis
ACACATAACATAAAATTTACTATTGTAATCATTTTTAAATGTACATTTCAGCGTATTATATAATCCATACTGTTGTGCAACCATCACTACCATCCATATCCATAATACTTTTCTCTTGAAAAATTGAAATTCTCTCCTCATTAAACAATAACTCCCCTCCCCTTTCTCCTGGCAACTTAATGTATTTTATTAGGTCTCTGATCCAGTCTACTTCATGTCTCTATGATTTGAACTACTATTAAGTACCTCATATAAATAGAATCACACAATATGTGTCTTTTTTTATGACTGGCTTAATCACATAGAATATGTCTTCAAGATTCATCCATGTTAGGGACCAGCAGGTGGCGTGGTGGTTAAGGGGCTGGACACTTCCACATGGCCAACCACAGTTCAAGTCTGGCATCTGGTGGCTTGCTTTCTAACTTTTCCTCTCTCTCTCTCTCTGTGTCTCTCTCTGGTGAAATTAAAATAAAAAGAATGAATAAATAAAAAATAAAATAAGAAAGTGTTCAACGTCTACATTTAAAAATAAAAAATATTCATCCATGTTATAGAATGTCAGAATTTTCTTCCCTTCTAAGGCTGAATTATATTTCATTGCATGTATACAGCAAATTTTGCTCATCCATTAATCCATCAATAGATGCTTTGAAGCCACATTTTAGCTGTTGTGAATACTGTTACTATGAATACAGGTATTTAAAAATTTTTTTTTGAAGAGGTTTTTGCTATAGGGCCTTTGTGCTTGCCAGACAGACAGAGACAGAGAAATAGAAAGCGAGAAATCACCCCCCAGGGGGGATAGCCATGCCGCAATCCCTTCTCCTGCTTTCTCCTCTCGGGATCTTGAGCATGCACGCACACGTCCGGTGTGAGTTTAAGCCACCAGGTCCAGGACTCAAACCACGGTCAACTACGTGGGAGTCCCGCAACATAGACATTACGCTAACTGCTGGTCCCGGTATTTAAATATTTTTTTAAAAAATTTTAAATTTATTCATTCACTTAGTTTTAATTTGACAGAGAGAGACACAGAGAGAAAAAGAGAGAAAGAGGGGAAGTGAGGAAGCAAGCCACCAGGTCCGGGACTCGAACTGTTGTCAGCCATGTGGGAGTGTCCAACATCTTAACCACTTTGCCACCTGCTGGTCCCTAAATTTTTTTTTGATACCATAGTTTCAATTCTTTTGAGTATGTCCCTAGAGGTGGAATTACTGGATCATGTGTATATAATAATTTCATTAAAAATGTTTTGAATATTGTTTTCCACAGCAGATATACCATTTCACAATCCTACCAACAGTGTGCAAGGCTTCTAATTTCTCTCCTTCCTAAGCAATACTTGTTACTTTCTGTTTTTATATTGTTTTTATTGTAGACATTCTAATGGGTGTAATTTTTCCAGAAGGCACGAGAAAGATTGAGAAAGTGCACAAAAGAGAGATAAAATGAGAAAGCACACCCTTTGAGGAAATGGCCATAGTGGAATCTCTTCTCTTCCATTCCTCCCTCTTGTCTAGATTTTGGGCGTGCATGTACACATGCCCAGCATATTTTTTTCAAGCTACTGGATTTGAGGCCAAATCATGCAGTGACCGTGAGTAATCCTGCCACTTTAACCATGATGATACAGATTTGTCCTCTCATTGTGGTTTTGATTTGTATTTTTTTTAGAGAGGTTTTTGCTATAGGGCGCGTGCGCTTGCCAGACAGACAGAGACAGACAGCGAGAAATCACCCTCCAGAGGGGATGGTCATGCCGCAATCCCTTCTCCTCCATTCTCCTCTCGGGATCATGGGCACGTGCACACACGCACCCAGCGTGAGTTTAAGCCACTGGGTCTGGGACCCGAACCGCGGTCTACTACGTGGGAGTCCAGCGACATAGCCATTGCACTAACTGCTGGTTCCCATCCTTCCATTCTTTGGATTGTTTCTTATTCTGTTGAAATTGTCTTTTGAGGGACCAGCAGTTAGCATAATGGCTATGTCGCTGGACTCCCATGTAGTTGACCACGGTTCAAGTCCTGGATCCGGTGACTTAAACTCACGCCGGGCGCGTGTGCGCGCGTGCCCAAGATCCCAAGAGGAGAATGGAGGAGAAGGGATTGCGGTGCCTTTTTTTTCATATCCAAGCAATCATTGCTAAATCTAATGTCATAATGGTTTTGCCCTGTATTTTATTCCAATCATTTCATGGCTTAATGTATCACACTAAGTCTTTGATCCATTTTGAGTTGATTTTTTAATATATTAACTGTACAATGAAAACTACAAAATATTAATGGAAGAACTTAGACGTAAATAAACATGAACACATTCCATGTGCATGAATTGAAAGATTTAATATTGCTAAGATGTCAATATATCTTTTTATATATTTATATATATATTATTCATTAACTTATACATAATATATTAATTTTGATATATTTATGTATAAAGTATACATATTTTACATATTTTGAATATTAATTTTAATATATTTAATATGTTAAATTTTTATATATGGTGTTAGGTATGGATTTAACTCCATAATTTTGAGTGAAAATATCCAGTTTGTCCCCAAGGATTTTCTGAAAAGACAAATTCCTTTCTACACTAAATGGTTTTGTCATTCTTGTCAAGTATTGACATCTTAGCAATATAAAATCTTTCAATCCATGAAAATGGAATATGTTTCTGTTTATTTATGTGCAATTTCTTTCATTAATATTTTGTAGTTTTCATTGTACAAGTATTTCACTTACTTGGTTATATTAATTCCTGAGAATTTTACTCTTTTCAAATTTATTGTAAATAAAATTGTTTTCATAATTTCCTTTTCAGATTGTTCACTATTAGTGTGTAAGAATGAAACTGACTTTTATGTGTTGACTTTGAATCCACTAATTTACTGGATTAATTTTTTCGACTCAATAGTTTCTTTTCCTTTTTTCTTCTTTTTTAAAATAATTTTATTTATTCATTTATTTATTTTAGTTTGACCAGAGAGAGGTAGAGAGAGAGAGAAAGTGAGAAAGCAAGCCATCAGGTCGGGGACTTGAACCATGATCAGCCATGTGGGAGTGTCCAGCATCTTAACCACCACACCACCTGCTGGTCCTCCTTTTATCTTCTTAATGCATATGGAATCATAAAGGTTTTGTACATATAAGATCATACAATCTATAAACAGATAATATTTTTCTTCCTTTACAATTTGGATATTTTAATTTTTTCTTGCCTAATAATCGTTCTGGCTAAAACCTCAATATTATGTTGAATAGCAATGTAAAAGCAATCATTCTTGTCTTGTTGCTGATCTTACAGGAAAGCTTTAAATCTTTTTTTTTTTTTTTTGCCATTGAATATGATGTTTGCTGTGGGTTTTTCATATATGGCTTTTATTGTGTCGAGGTAGTTGACTTCTATTCTGAGCTAGTTCAGTGTATTTATCATGTAAGAATGTTGAATTTTGTTAAATGCTATTTATATATCAATTGAGATAATAATTTGTATTTTTTTCCTCTCTCATTTTGTTAATGTGTTGAATTACATCAGTCATTTTCCATATGTTGAAATATCCTTTTATTCTGGGAGTAAATTCCACTTGGCATATAATCCTTTTGATAGCCTGCTGAATTTTGTTTGCTAACTTTTTTTTGAGGATTTTTGCAATAGTGTTTATAAAAAAGAATTATGCCGTATTTTTTTTTCATTTTTTTCCCTCTCTGACTTTAGTAACAGAAGTACTGGCCTTATAAAATAAATTAAGAAGTGGTCCCTCTAAAATTTTTTTGAAAAGTTTTAAGAGTATTATTAATTTTCTGCTCAAATGTTTGGTAGGATTAATCAGTGAAGCAATCAGGTCTAGGAGGTTTTTGTTGTCTTTAGGGTGACTAATTACTGATCCAGTCTTTTTACTAGGTGTATACACACGTTTTCTATTTCATGATTTAGTCTTGGTAGGTCTTGTGATTTTAGGAATTTGTCCTTTTCACCTAAATTGTCCCATTTATTTTGGTCATAATACTCTCATAATCTTTTCTATTTATGTAAGAATCAGTGGTAATGTCTCCACCCACTTTCATTTCCAGTGGTTATATTTTGAATTTTCTTCTCTTAGTTCATCTAGCTAAAACTTTTATCTATTTAATTTATCTTTTTAAGGAGTCAGCTTTTGGTTTTATTAATTTTATGTACTTTTTCTATTATATTTCTATATATTATCTGTCTCTGCTCTAATCTTTATTATTCCTTCTGCATTAGGTTTAGTTTGTTCTTCTTTTTCTTGTTCCATAGTTATGAAGTTAGGTTTTAAATTTTAGATCTTCATTTTTTTGACATTGGTTTATTTATTGATTGTATTATTATTATTATTATTATTATTATTATTATTTTTAATGAGAGAGAGAGTGTGAAAGTAAGGAGAGAGAGAGCAAGAGAGATTTTTGACAGAGTTTTGTCACATTGTAATCCTCCTGCCCCAGCTTCCTAGTTAGCTAGGTCCACAGGGGTGTGCCTCCTCACCCAGCCTATTTAGGGAATTGAACCTTGGCCTCCCATGTGGCCCCAACCACCATGCAGCAGTATACTACCCCTTGTGCCACCATGACTGAGGTCTTCTTTTGTTAAAATAAATAAATAAATAAATAAATAAAGTATTTATTTCTTGAGAGAGAGAGGAGAAAGAGAGTGGCCACCTCAACAGGGTCTACTCACAATGAGATCTCTGCCCTAGCTGCAAGCTGCCATCAGTTAGTTGAGCAGTTCCTCTGCAAAATAATGGTAATAATGCCTTTTGAGGGGAGAGTATTGCCCTTTGCTATTGGCTTTTTTCCCACTCAACAGCAGTAGAAAACAAATCGGCTTTCATTGGAAGTACATGTTGCTCTGCCCTTTCATAGGATCCTCTCTGCTGTAATGCTAGTTTGTAAATGACCCATTGAACAACCACCAGGGTGAATGGGGAATGAGGCTGACTGACATTCACAAGATGTCCTCTAATTGAGAAACTACTCAGAAATGGATACAGTTTAGTGATCAAATGCCCATGAGTAGGTGTTCCTCAATTTTGAAAATTTTTCTTTCTAGGCCAAAAAATGACATCTGGATTTGCAGCTCAAAATCAGTCTACTGAGCGATTTCCTTTCACTACTGTTTTCTGGATCATCTATGAGGTGAGACAGATAAGTCAGCAACATACCACTTTAAGCTGATGCTAGTATATATTGCAGAGACAATTTGTAAACACAGTGTTTTTCTTTTTTCTTTTTCTTTTTCTTTTTTCTTTTTTTTAAGCCCCTCTCTCTCCCTGGTCATAGGGAGTTCTCACAAAGCCATCAATGTTGGTTGAAAGGTGAAAGCAAGATCAAAGGAGTATGCAGCTCACTGCCAGCTGCCTACCCCCAGTGTTACCGCTGTGCTTGCTTGTGTCCCGGAAGCTGCCCCTCCTCTGGGGTCATGATGGGCTGCAAGATGGCATCTGCAAGCAGGGTCTTACAGGTAGTGAAGCCACATACGCCACCATTAAGATTTCCTGACAGAAGACACAATCTTAAATCCAATGTATTAGAAACTCAGAGATCACCAAGGTTACCATCCCATTCTTCTTCAATCTCACATCATTCTAAGGGAAGTAAATCACCGGATTTGCTGACGAATCAGGGTCCACCAGACATGGCAGAAATAATAAAACTTTACCTCACAAATGTAGAAGGAAACTGGTGTCTCAAGAAGAAATTGAATTTAGCCAATGTGGTGGTCCAGAGTAAATCACTGTGGGCTGCTGTTTTCATCAGACAGAATAATTAGCTTTACAACAAAGGACTTCCAAATTGACAAATGAGAAATTGTATATTAAACAATTTAATAAATATTCTGTAAAGAGAGAGAGAGACAGAGAGAAAGAGAGAGAAAAGGAGTATGCAGTATGAGGATCCAAGCCACTAAAAAAGAAATTACTTGGGCCTTTCAGGAAGGCATAGTACTTATTTATCATATAATATTTGTGTTTGGTTGGATTGGACCTAGGTGTGAGCAGACTTTGGTTCAATGGATCAAACAACTCCCAGGTCAATGTAGGCATCACAGGCTTTATGTCATTTGGTATTCAATGGACAAGTGTTCAGTCTGTTCTTTTTTTTTCCCAGAGAGAGAGAGAGAGAGAGAGAGATGGAGAAACACCCTGCTGGGAATGGTCATGCTGCAATCCCTCCTTCTACATTTCTCCTTCCTGTGCCCAACATTTTTCTAAAGTCACGAGTTGGAGACTCACACTGTGGTCAACCATGTGGGATTCAGTAATCCCAACCACCGGTCCACTGGCTGGTTCCATGTTCAATCTCTAAAGAGGCCTGGTACTAATTCAGAAGCTATTTTTCAAAAGTGAAATAGATACCAGCAGGTAAGGGTATACCTTTGCCTTAAAACTGTAGTGGTCTGCTTAATGGTAAGACCCGAGTCTTATGGCAAAACTCTCTTTCTCTGAACCCCACGTTCAGTAAATGTGTTGGAGTGGCACATGGAACAGTGGCAGTATTGCCTCCAAAGTTCAAAATAGGCATTGTGCTTTTACTTTAGTGTTAGGTGTTGCATGGTGTCACTTTTAACATCCCAGACCCCTAGATATTTAGAACCTTACGAATGTGAAGCAGTCCTAAATTATACTGGGCTAACCTTCCATGATTTGACATCTACATGTTTCACTAAAGAAGTTAACAAGTTTACTAATTCCTGCTTACCAGGTCCAATCAATAAGTATATTCCATGTGGTGGATTCCAGTGATATTCTATGAGAGATTCAGAAGATCTAAAACCTTGAAGACTATATTATAATAGATAAATGATTATTTCTACTTTTGCTTCACTAGGTGTAGTATAAAAATATCAATATCTATGTATCAGGCCCTAAAGGCTGTGTTGAATTGTGAACCAGTCAAAATTTGTTATGTAACAATCATCTATTCCAAAAGTGGCTTAACACAATATTAACTCACAATTCTGCACATCAGTAATTTGGGCTGGGTCCAGCTTGTCAGTTCAGATATTTCCTAGGATTATATAAAAAACTGCAGTCAACTTGTGGCTTACCTGGCACTGGATATTATTTGGTAGCTTTAATTACAAGTCTTACTATTAAGCCTGCCAGCCAGGACAGTTCAGTTCTTCTCCAAACTGGTTTCTCTAGGTTAGGATAGGATTGGCTCCCATTATAGTGTCAAGTTTCCCAAGCGCAAAGGAGCAAGTTCCAATGTATAGGTGTTTTCAAGTTTCTGCTTGCATAACATTTGCTTACGTTGCATAAGCCAAATCAAGTTTCTTGGTCAAGACTAGATTCAAGGGGTGGGGAAATGGCTATGTGGCATAATTGAAGAAGCTACATAGTCACAGGAAAAGGATTTGTATATAGGGAATGGAATTACAATAGCAGTTTTGCAAACTATCTAACATATATTGCTCTAGTAAGGCACCATATTGAAACCACAGCTATAATTGGAGTCACCATCTGATTATGTTTACAAAAATGCGGAATCCTTTTCCAAGATACGTTTGGGTTGTATACTGATCAAACCATTGCGTTAACTGTGAATGAAAGAAGTCTTTTATGTTGAAACCAATCTCTGTATCCCCCAGAGATAATATATTGTTCAGAGGTTTCTCAGAGAGCAAACAATTACCATGATTGGTTCCCTTCCAAAAACCTGACCTTCGAAACCTTGCTCTGATTGGCCACTAGAATCCCTCAAATTTGCATATCCAGCACCTCATGATTGGTCCAAAAGCAACCAATCACAGCCCACTGTTTACAACCAATCACGGCCCACCATTTACAACCAATCATGGCCCACCGTTTACAACCCACCAGAGTGTATATAACCACAATGCCTGGCCCACAGTAGCCAGACAACAATGACGACCAGGAAGACAACGACGACCAGGAAGACAACGACTGAAGAGCCTGAAGAGCTGAAACACCGCACAGTTTTCAGACGACCCTGAAGATCCTGAAGAGCTAACACTGCATCGTCTCCAGACGACCTGGGAGACCCTGAAGAGCTGTAACACTACATAGCTCTACATCGTCTCCGGACGACCCTGAAGAGCTGTGACACCGCGTCGTCTCCGTGCTGCTCACAGTAGACGACGCGACCCTTAAGAGCTGTGACACTGCGTCGTCTCTGTGCTGTACCGTGCTGCCCACAATAAATGCTGTTTTCAAAGTGATCCTCTCTTCCTCATTAATTTGGGCTTCTTTCTTCCTGTATCAGGATGTAATTTTATACTGGGCTATTTCATTTACTTGTTTCCCTGCCAATACAAATGGTTTTATTATTATTTTATCATATATATTTTTATGTCTGATGAGGTTTAGTCTCCCTTTAATAATCCTGAACCACCATCTCTCCATGTTTAGCCCATACATGCTCTGTACATTCAGCCATTATTATCTTTTTAAAAAAATAATTATTTTATTTAACTTTTGTGGGAAGCTGCACACCAGCGAGTCTGCCGAGGTTTCTCAGAGAGCAAACAATTACCATGATTGGTTCCCTTCCAAAAACCTGACCTTCGAAACCTTGCTCTGATTGGCCACTAGAATCCCTCAAATTTGCATATCCAGCACCTCATGATTGGTCCAAAAGCAACCAATCACAGCCCACTGTTTACAACCAATCACGGCCCACCATTTACAACCAATCACGGCCCACCGTTTACAACCCACCAGAGTGTATATAACCACGATGCCTGGCCCACAGTAGCCAGACAACGACGACAACCAGGAAGACGATGACTGAAGAGCCTGAAGAGTTGAAACACCGCACAGTCTCCAGACAACCCTGAAGGTCCTGAAGAGCTGACACTGCATCGTCTCCAGACGACCTGGGAGACCCTGAAGAGCTGTAACACTACATCGTTTCCGGATGACCCTGAAGAGCTGTGACACTGCGTCGTCTCCGTGCTGCTCACGGTGGATGACGTGACCCTTAAGAGCTGTGACACTGCATCATCTCTGTGCTGTACCGTGTGCCCACAATAAACGGACGACACTGTCGTCTCCGTGTTGTAACACTACGCCGCTTGTCCCGGCTCTTACTCCTTCACTCAGGAAACCTGTTTGGCTGTCCCCCCAGGTCGGGACACCTGGCGCTCGAACAGGGACGGGGCAAGAATCTTCACTATGTGAGGGGGGCAGTCTTCAAAAGCTTCATGGAAATGACTATTACGAATAAACTATGCATACATTTCATGTTTGTACCAAAATAAACTCATATCTTTCATTTCATTTTCCTATAAACCCTTTGGCATCCCTTCATATGTATTAGGGGGGCAATGAGGAACTCTACCTATTGCCAAGTATATTCCATCTACGCTTTCCAGACGGGGATAATAGCTCATAACTTGGACAGAGCCATAGCTCGGACCCATTATCTCTTTGGACTTAGTTTGAAATGGATTTGTATTATTACACTATTTAACTCCTGACTCTAAAAGCTGCTTTTCTGATTATTTGGGTCCCCAGGTTAATATCTGTTTTAGTTAACTAAAATTCATACCAGAACCCACATTGTTCAAAAGATGGAATTGATAAAGAAGAAAAGCTAGCATGGTATTACAAAAACTAAAAAGTCAAACAGTATAGTAACCCTCTCAGAGACTAACAATAG
The DNA here is from genome assembly GCF_000334495.1 of Tupaia belangeri chinensis. NCBI lineage: Eukaryota > Metazoa > Chordata > Mammalia > Scandentia > Tupaiidae > Tupaia > Tupaia belangeri. Next base: position 9,654 of record NW_006209651.1, read on the forward strand.
CAGATGGCTTTCTCACCCATGAAATTACCTTTTTGATCTACCTTCAACTACATCTGCCACACAGCTACTAGAAATAAGAGATATTGCATGGTCACCAATAAAGCACTTTGGATATTTGCATTTGTTAAAAGCAATTGCTGATAATCTTTAAAGGTTGAGTGTTTTGTGTTCTCTGGTACATAGCCCACATTTTAAATGGCAGAATGATCATTTGGGAAAGGCTTAAATGTAGAATTATTATATATGTTCTGGTGATGTTGAGGGTTTTATTCAAGTGGTTCTTATATTTCTTTCAGTTAGGGGGCTATGGGTTTTTGAATTGGTTTAATTCTAAGACCTAGGCATCTTGCCCATGATTTTCTATTTTTGTGACTGAAAATAGTTTTGCTCAGTAATTCAGAAGGTTTTGTTTTAACACATTTGAATTGGCTTAATTCTAAGACCTAGGCAAGAGACCATGATTTTCTATTTTTGTGACTGAAAATAGTTTTGCTCAGTAATTCTAGAAGGTTTTGTTTTAACACATTAATCATCTCCACATAGCCCATAGGCTTATATATCAGAACATTACAGTTGCTGCCTTATTCCTTTTTTCCACTGTAGTAAGTTTGTTCTGCTGCTATAATTTGAGTATGTTCCTTAAAAAATCATGTGTAGAGTTATTGCAACAGGATTAAGTGGCTAAAACTTGGTCCAGTTATGGTGTCAAATGAGATTAGGTTTTGGAAAGATTAGAATTAAGATAATCAGATTGGGGCTTCCATGATTGAGTCATGGTGGATTTATAAGAAGGTGGAATTGGAAACAGACACACATAGTACATAGACCATGCTCTCCTACTCTCTACCTCTATGAGGCAGCCAGAAGAACCTGACCAGAAAGGGATTACAGAACCTCCAACTGTGAGCAAAATAAACCTCTGTTTTACTAAATCACCAAGTTTCAGGCATTTTCTGGCATTTTCCACAAAACACAAGAGAACAAGTAAGTATCTTTGCTCTGACTGTTAAGTGCTATCGACTCCAACAAGTTTTGGATTTCATCACTTTTTAAATCAAGGACTCCATTCCAAAAAATGGCCTCTTTCACCTTCATTCCTTACCTACAGCTGACAGCTAATACATAATTTTGCAAGGATGTATAGATGTTCCCTTGTTCCAGAGAAGTTCTCAATGCCAATAGGACATACTTGGAGTAGGCAGGTGGTTGCTGACATTATTTCTTTCTTCATAAGTGTTTGGGTTTCTTTTTCCATATAATGCCAGAGAAGTTCTTGCATCACTGCATTACTGGAAATAGGTCACTAAACAGTCCTAGTTTCAAACACCTAAGTGAATATTTAAATTCACTTTTAGATGGTTAGGCTGTAATACTCAGTGCAATATAGCAGGTAGATTAAATTTTACACATCTCAAATTCAGAGCATTATAAATTAATGATCTCTTACCCTGCTTTTGTTGTATTCCCTGTCATTTTACTCAGGGTAGACCTTAATATCTTCCCACTAAAGTTTTAAGAGTGCCAAGGAATGTATTGGGCCAGTCTCAAGGAGAATAGGCATCATATTGCGGTGAAACCTCAGATATTGGGCGGATTTACATTTCTAAATATAAGGTAGCTTATTGTCTAGAAATTATCGCTAGAGTAATAGTTTAATTTTAAATAAATTAATCTACTTGTAACTTAATTTTAGGTATGAGGTAGTGATTTTATGTATGAGGTAATTATCTTTATTATTCAATATAATTTTATCACTATCCCCAATTATGGAAACATTCTATAATAAATTTTATTTTATTTTTTGAGAGAGTTTTTCTATAGGACATGTACTCTCACCAGAAATGTAGAGAGAGACAGAGAGAGAAAGTGGGAAATCATTCCCTGGCGGGGCAGGAGGGGTAGTTGGCCACACTGTAATCCGCTCTCCTCCATTCTTCTCTGGAGATACTGGGCACACACACAAATGTGCCCAGTTTGAGTCCCAAGCCACCATGTTCTGGACTGAACTGTAGTTAGCCATGTGGGAGTCCAATGCCTTACCTACTACCCCATCTGATGGCCCCTTAAATTTTAATATTTACATTTCTTTTACCTGTTATATTATGTTCTGTAAAATCTGTTTCTGTATTTATTTTCTCTGTCTCTTTTTTTTTCTTTAGAGAGATTTTTGCTATAGGGTGCATGCGTTCAATGGAGAGACAGAGAGAGACAGACAGACAGAAAGAAATCATCTCCCAGGGGTGATGGCCACACCACAGTCCACTTTTCTCCATTCCCTTTTTGGGATTTTCTGCATGCATGTACATGTGCCTGGCATGAGTTTTAAGTCACTGGGTCCAGGACTCAAATTGTAGACGGCCATGTGAGAGTCCAACTATGTAACCATTCCACTACCATCTTCTGGTCATTGCTCCATTTATCATTTACATAGTATCTCTCTCTCTTTCTGCATATATACATACATACAGATAGGTAGATAGATAGATACATTTTACAGTATATCATACTGTAAAGTTATTTGATTTTTATTATATGTTTTAAGGTAAAAAGGTTTGGTTATTATACGTTTTCCTTTTTAAAAATCAGTGTATCTCATTTTTGACCAATACATTTTGTTTCCATCATATCACAGATATTTCATTTATTGATAAAGTATTAAAGCTATCATATTGAACTTTAAAATAATTTTGAGTATGTGATGAATCTAAGACTAATGTGACATACTCTTCTGGTTCAGAAAGTATACTATTCAGCCTGTTTTATATGTAAAGAATTGGAGAATTACCATAGTTTGATTAGGTGACCTTTATTATTTTTTCCAAACCCAAAATTGATATAGAAGTAAGTTCCCTGCCACAAATGCAGTGCAAAATTTAAAAATGAGAAGATCAGTCTAAATTTGCAAGTGATTAGAAGATACTCAGTTTTGGGCTTTCTAGTAGTAGTTACTAGTTACTTTCTAGTAAATTAAGCATAAACTATGCTTAATTTCATTTTTTTTATAATTTTCAAAATTTTGTGAAAACAATGCTAAATGAGATAGTAGTAGACAATTAACTCAGAGTGAAACAGTGAAGGGTCCCTTTCTATGACATTTGTTTCTTTCTAGCTTTAATCTTAACTAGCTTTTTTCTGAAGAGGTTTTTGCTATAGGTCACATGCCCTCGTAAGAAAGACAGAAGAAAGAGAGAGACAGAGACACAAAGCAAGAAATCAACCCCCAGAGGGGATGGCCATGCAGCAATCCCTTCTCCTCTGGAGATCTGGAGCAAGCACATGCTCCTGGAGTGAGTTTAAGCCACTGGGTCCAGACCTTGAACCACAGTTGACTACATGGGAGTTCAGTGACATACATAGCCGTTACTCCAACTGCTGGTTCCTTTAACTAGCTTATAAAAAATGCCTATGTTTGTTCTCTTAACTTGTAAGTGATCGGATTATCCCAGACAAGTGTCAACTTTTTATTTCTTTGAATTTGTGGATTATGTTATACACAACTGTGTAATCAAAGCACCAATTCTAACTTGGTTTAGAGAGCCTCTATAGTGACACAAATTTTTTTTTTTCATTTTCTTTTTCTTTTTTTTTTTTGGAGAGGCTTTTACGATAGGGCGCATGCGCTCGCCAGACAGACAGAGAGAGACAGAGAGACAGAAAGCAAGAAATCACCCCCCAGGGGGGATGGCCACTCTGCAATCCCTTCTCCTTCATTCTCCTCTCGGGATCTTGGGCACGCACGCATACCCTCCCAGCGTGAGTTTAAGCCTCCTTGTCCGGGACTCGATCCGCGGTCAACTACGTGGGAGTCCAGCGACATAGCCATTACATTAACTGTTGGTCCCCCAAATTTTTCACTCTTACGTGTGTAGTTAATTGATTAATTTCATTTCTGGAAATCATAGATTTTTAGTTCATTGTCCATTTCTACTCAGGGTAAAAGCATGAAGGTCAGCAAGGAACTGTTAATGACTAGAAAAGCTGCAAACGAAGGGAATTTAGTGTGAAATTATACATTTTCATCTTTTCATTCTGCCTGGGAAAATTTGTATCCTATTAAGGCTGATATTTTAAAAACATATCAAAGCTTGGCTAAATGCTCAAATTTTCCAATACTTGTGATATGGTTTAAAGTAGAATTTTGCACCTTTTCTAGGTAGTAAAAAACAAACAAACAAAAAAAAACCATATAATTCACACAGAATCAGCCAAGACAGTACAATGTAGGATGATAGAGAGCTTTTGAATATTTAAAGTTCAGCATTTCCCCAATTGGGTTTAAACCGACTTCCCTTAGGAAGTTTCTGCCATAGAGTATTTATTACCTTGAATAATGTGACAGAAAAGAAATGGAACAAAGGAAATGATTTTTACTAAATAAAAACAGCCATCAACTCTCAAAAAAGATAAGCTCTCCATATTTTTGGAAGAACACAGTTCACTTGAAAATCCTGGTGTTTTAATGACAATTTGGAGAAGTTTTTATTTGCACTGTGCACAGCAAACACACACATTCAGTTTTACTGCTCAAGTATCTACAGCTAGATGTCTAAAAATTGTCAAAATCTACAAAATGGTCTTCCTTGTGTTAGTTCTGCCTGAACAAGCAGGGAGCCCCAACTCCCCAAGCGCAGGTTCTCAGTACAGGCAGAAACGTAAATAAGAGTGGCTCTTAGAGAAACCAAGGCAGAGATGAAAGCAGGGGGACCCAGGGGACCAGTAGGAGCTGTCCTGATTCACTGTGCTCCTATAAATCAGGAAGCATAAACCACCACCAGCAGGATGCCAGAAAAATCAGCTGATGGACTTTTTTTTTTGGCATAAAGGACATTGTTTTACCCCTACCCCAAATCTGTAAGTGGTTTAAGATTACAGTATCATACAAGAAAGACATATAACTAAGAAGACCCTTTTCTTTCCCACCTCCCAAGAATCTGAAGTAGGAAAAAGGAAAACTTGAAAGTATTTCCTGCTCTCTGCTCTCTGATACATTTTTTTCTCTATAATGGGTATTATGGATGTTTTTCTGACCCCCAAATAGGATTATTAGGTTTGTTTGTTTGTTTCTGTGGTGGGTGAGGAACAAATATAGGTGAAAAATGGAAGTAAGGAACTGTGTGCTGAGAGATTTATACTTTAAGGTAGAATTTTTTTTATTGTTAAAGTATATTATTGTTTGGTAAAATCAAGTGGTTTATTTTCATTGTCGAGTTGCTCAACTGTACTACATATCAGGAGAACTAGATCACAACTTTTGTGACCTAGAATCTCTGTGGCTTATTTTGAAGACATGCAGCCTTGATTATAATATCAGTCTTAAATAGGCTGAATCTCCACAGTGCAACTGTCAGTCCTTTTATGGCTTCTGAGTGCATTATATTGCTTATAGAAATGGGACATTCAGAGGCAACAAGAGATAATGTATTAGAAGCTATGTAAATCAGCATATATGTATCAATTTCCAATGTGATTTCAGAGTATAGCTGTGAAATTCTATGCACTATCTCATAATAGGTATCTGTGGAAGTCAACATCCATGTAATAAATAATTCAGGAATGCTAAAAATTATTATGCACTTAGACAAATACCCAGTAAATTTCAAACACCAGAGAAAGCAATAGTAATCAATGTCGCTTATGACATCATCTCCCTCATGGAAATATGCACTGCTCTTCGGTTCATTGAATAAAATCTTTGGGGCTTAGCTTCATTAACATAAGTTGTCATAAGAGCACTTATCTCAACCTAAATTGGAAAAATGGAAATGCTCAAATTAAACTCATATTTAACATATGAAACTTCCAGACAACACTCCCTTGACAGTGAATATAATTCAAATATATTATATTTTCTTATGTTTAGCAGAGCTTTCAGCTATCTGTTCTAAACACTTGAAAATGAATAATTTTATTTTTGCCCCTGCAATTTAAATGATTCAGTGAAGAGTAAACCTTATGTTTTCCAAGTTTCTCTGTAAAATGCAATTTCATTTATTGGTCAAGAGGCTTATAAGAATGGTTCCTTCCAAAGAGCTTCATCTTATTGAGAAAGAAAAATAAATCACATAATTTAATGTTTATCTTTCATAAGATAAATCATCCTTTTAGAGGACCACTTAATTTTAAAAGCACAATTTAATTTTTTTTTTTGCTTCTTTTTTAGTTTTTCTTTTGCTATAGGGCACATGTGCTCACGAGAGAGAGACAGAAAGAGAGAAGGTGGAAATCATTCCCCAGGGGATGGTCACACTGCACTCTCTTCTCTTCCATTCTCCTTTAGAGATTTTGAACATGCATATACACATGCTTGTTTTTTTTTTTTTTTTTTTTTTAATTTAATTTTAATAGTGTGTAATTCTAAGTTCATAGACTTCAGTCTTTACTTAGTAAGTTAAGTCTTGGGCATCAGTTATCTATTGTCTAGGACACTATTTTGCCTCCCGGGAGTAAGAGCTCCTGATACTATGGTAACCTTCTTTAGACTTGCTCTTTTCCCCTCATACTTTTCTTTTGGATTCCACTTCCATCATCATTTTTGGCTATCAGTAGTAAAATCCTTTAATTCCAGGTAGTAATGGTCACTAAAGAAACTATTTTCCAAGAGAAACTCCTTATCTCTATGGGGTTATAACAAACGCCCTAAGCAAAAACTTGTTTAGATTAATAAACCTGTGTAGAGACCATCATCTTTAGATTCCTATAGCATTACACGTGTTGGTATTTTAGGACAACAAAAACAATAAGAAAAACATTTGAAAGGTATATAGTTTAAATAATCTCTCGGTTGGAATACATATGCTGTCTTTCTACATAAATGTATGTAGAACACATATATACATTATGAACTAACCAAATAGGTCTAGGTGATAAATTTTGTAGTTGCATGGTAGTGCCATTTCAGTAAATATTTAAGTATTTATCTACTTATTTTCTTGAGAGAGAGAGAGAGAGGAAAGAGAAAGAGAGAGAGAGTTTAAAGTGCTCTCCATCCCAAGCCTCAGTTGGCCAGGATTATAGGAAGACTTTAAAAAAGGGTACCATGTGAAGGATTAATTTATTTATATGTTCCATACTGAAAAAAAAATTCTCTATACTACATTTGCATCTTTATATTTATCAGTTTGTTGAAATGTTATATGTTCAAAAAAGTTAATATTAAAGGTCATTGGCCAAGAAAGAAACCATATCATTTTGTTTATTAAAAAAAGATTTAAGTCATAAGATATTAGGATTAGGTGGTGATAATAAAACATCACCTATAAAGGTCAAATCATCAATAAGTGTCTAAATTAGAAAGGGATAATAAGGATGTTCATGAATGATGAGCCAGTTCATGCTTTTATTATTGATGTAAACCATTTGTTTTCATTAAAATGCCCAAATTGGTTTAAGGCCACTGCTGGCTCTAAAAATAAAAATGCAAGGGATCTGTGCATAAATTTTGAATTTCTCATCCTTGCATTTCACAGAATAAACACTTGTCTAGTCACTACTACCATGCCATGACCTTCATAATGAACACATAGTTATGCTCTCACAAAAATGTTTTTTTTAAAAATACACATGTAGTTTGAACTGAAACAGATAATTCATTAATTGGCTTGTCTTAGTGCAGCTATTAGTCAGGATGAAATATTTAGCAGCTCCATCTTTCTAAGACTCTTTCTTAATGTTCCTATAGGGACACCAGTAATTTCATTGGTGGCTTTCGGTAAGGAAGTAACTCATTGAGTTGTTCAGGATTTTAAAAAAATATTTTTATATACATTCAATCACATTGTTTAGCTTACAAAGTGAACATTTCAATATGTGAACATTTCTCCCCGGTCTAGTTGATCAAAATATTTTCAACAGATTACACCACACCTCCCCAACCTGTCAATGCTCTGCCTCTGTATCCCTCCTCCAAACGTCCTTCTCTAGGCCCCACTCCTCGACACACACACCACATCTGGCATTTACACCCATCTTTTGTATTTGTATGTCTTTTAGTCTATCAGTTTCAGTCATAGAGTGCAGACATTCAGTATATATTAAGTGAAGACATACAATGTCTCTCCTTCATAGCCTTGCTTCACTCAGCAGTAAATCTTCCATATTCTTCCACTTTCTGTCAAAAACCAGGGTTTTGTTCATTTTTATGGCTGAATAGTATTCTTTAGAGTATATATGCCACAGTTTTTCAATCCATTCATCTGTACGGGGGCATTTGGGTTGGTTCCATGTCTTAGCAATCGTGAATAGTGCACAATAAACATTGATGTGCAAGCACTTTTCCAATGAAGAATTCTTCTGTCCTTTGGGTAGATATCGAGGAGTGGGATTGCTGAATCATATGGTAGTTCTGTTTGTAGATTTTTTTTTGGGGGGGGAGAGGTTTTTGCTATAGGGCGCGTGAGCACTCCAGAAAGAGAGAGTCAGAGAGATAGAAAGCTAGAAACCGCCCCCCCGGGGGAATGACCATGCCACAATCCCTTCTTCTCTATTCTCCTCTTGGGATATTGAGCATGCGTGCACACATGCCCGGTGTGAGTTTAAGCCACCGGGTCTGGGACTCGAACTGCGGTCGGCTACGTGGGAGTTCAGCGACATAGCTATTACGCTAACTGCTGGTCCTGTATGTATAGATTTTTGAGGAATCTCCAAATTGTTCCCCACAGTGTATGGAACAATTTACATTCCCACCAGCAGTGTAAAAGAGTTCCCCTTTCACCACACCCCCACCAACACTTATCA
>NW_006209651.1:18643-27939 GCF_000334495.1 Tupaia belangeri chinensis
CCCCCAGGGGGGATGGCCACTCTGCAATCCCTTCTCCTTCATTCTCCTCTCGGGATCTTGGGCACGCACGCATACCCTCCCAGCGTGAGTTTAAGCCTCCTTGTCCGGGACTCGATCCGCGGTCAACTACGTGGGAGTCCAGCGACATAGCCATTACATTAACTGTTGGTCCCCCAAATTTTTCACTCTTACGTGTGTAGTTAATTGATTAATTTCATTTCTGGAAATCATAGATTTTTAGTTCATTGTCCATTTCTACTCAGGGTAAAAGCATGAAGGTCAGCAAGGAACTGTTAATGACTAGAAAAGCTGCAAACGAAGGGAATTTAGTGTGAAATTATACATTTTCATCTTTTCATTCTGCCTGGGAAAATTTGTATCCTATTAAGGCTGATATTTTAAAAACATATCAAAGCTTGGCTAAATGCTCAAATTTTCCAATACTTGTGATATGGTTTAAAGTAGAATTTTGCACCTTTTCTAGGTAGTAAAAAACAAACAAACAAAAAAAAACCATATAATTCACACAGAATCAGCCAAGACAGTACAATGTAGGATGATAGAGAGCTTTTGAATATTTAAAGTTCAGCATTTCCCCAATTGGGTTTAAACCGACTTCCCTTAGGAAGTTTCTGCCATAGAGTATTTATTACCTTGAATAATGTGACAGAAAAGAAATGGAACAAAGGAAATGATTTTTACTAAATAAAAACAGCCATCAACTCTCAAAAAAGATAAGCTCTCCATATTTTTGGAAGAACACAGTTCACTTGAAAATCCTGGTGTTTTAATGACAATTTGGAGAAGTTTTTATTTGCACTGTGCACAGCAAACACACACATTCAGTTTTACTGCTCAAGTATCTACAGCTAGATGTCTAAAAATTGTCAAAATCTACAAAATGGTCTTCCTTGTGTTAGTTCTGCCTGAACAAGCAGGGAGCCCCAACTCCCCAAGCGCAGGTTCTCAGTACAGGCAGAAACGTAAATAAGAGTGGCTCTTAGAGAAACCAAGGCAGAGATGAAAGCAGGGGGACCCAGGGGACCAGTAGGAGCTGTCCTGATTCACTGTGCTCCTATAAATCAGGAAGCATAAACCACCACCAGCAGGATGCCAGAAAAATCAGCTGATGGACTTTTTTTTTTGGCATAAAGGACATTGTTTTACCCCTACCCCAAATCTGTAAGTGGTTTAAGATTACAGTATCATACAAGAAAGACATATAACTAAGAAGACCCTTTTCTTTCCCACCTCCCAAGAATCTGAAGTAGGAAAAAGGAAAACTTGAAAGTATTTCCTGCTCTCTGCTCTCTGATACATTTTTTTCTCTATAATGGGTATTATGGATGTTTTTCTGACCCCCAAATAGGATTATTAGGTTTGTTTGTTTGTTTCTGTGGTGGGTGAGGAACAAATATAGGTGAAAAATGGAAGTAAGGAACTGTGTGCTGAGAGATTTATACTTTAAGGTAGAATTTTTTTTATTGTTAAAGTATATTATTGTTTGGTAAAATCAAGTGGTTTATTTTCATTGTCGAGTTGCTCAACTGTACTACATATCAGGAGAACTAGATCACAACTTTTGTGACCTAGAATCTCTGTGGCTTATTTTGAAGACATGCAGCCTTGATTATAATATCAGTCTTAAATAGGCTGAATCTCCACAGTGCAACTGTCAGTCCTTTTATGGCTTCTGAGTGCATTATATTGCTTATAGAAATGGGACATTCAGAGGCAACAAGAGATAATGTATTAGAAGCTATGTAAATCAGCATATATGTATCAATTTCCAATGTGATTTCAGAGTATAGCTGTGAAATTCTATGCACTATCTCATAATAGGTATCTGTGGAAGTCAACATCCATGTAATAAATAATTCAGGAATGCTAAAAATTATTATGCACTTAGACAAATACCCAGTAAATTTCAAACACCAGAGAAAGCAATAGTAATCAATGTCGCTTATGACATCATCTCCCTCATGGAAATATGCACTGCTCTTCGGTTCATTGAATAAAATCTTTGGGGCTTAGCTTCATTAACATAAGTTGTCATAAGAGCACTTATCTCAACCTAAATTGGAAAAATGGAAATGCTCAAATTAAACTCATATTTAACATATGAAACTTCCAGACAACACTCCCTTGACAGTGAATATAATTCAAATATATTATATTTTCTTATGTTTAGCAGAGCTTTCAGCTATCTGTTCTAAACACTTGAAAATGAATAATTTTATTTTTGCCCCTGCAATTTAAATGATTCAGTGAAGAGTAAACCTTATGTTTTCCAAGTTTCTCTGTAAAATGCAATTTCATTTATTGGTCAAGAGGCTTATAAGAATGGTTCCTTCCAAAGAGCTTCATCTTATTGAGAAAGAAAAATAAATCACATAATTTAATGTTTATCTTTCATAAGATAAATCATCCTTTTAGAGGACCACTTAATTTTAAAAGCACAATTTAATTTTTTTTTTTTTGCTTCTTTTTTAGTTTTTCTTTTGCTATAGGGCACATGTGCTCACGAGAGAGAGACAGAAAGAGAGAAGGTGGAAATCATTCCCCAGGGGATGGTCACACTGCACTCTCTTCTCTTCCATTCTCCTTTAGAGATTTTGAACATGCATATACACATGCTTGTTTTTTTTTTTTTTTTTTTTTTTTTTTCCGAGCCCCACGTGTGCAATTTCATTTATTGGTCAAGAGGCTTATAAGAATGGTTCCTTCCAAAGAGCTTCATCTTATTGAGAAAGAAAAATAAATCACATAATTTAATGTTTATCTTTCATAAGATAAATCATCCTTTTAGAGGACCACTTAATTTTAAAAGCACAATTTAATTTTTTTTTTTTTTGCTTCTTTTTTAGTTTTTCTTTTGCTATAGGGCACATGTGCTCACGAGAGAGAGACAGAAAGAGAGAAGGTGGAAATCATTCCCCAGGGGATGGTCACACTGCACTCTCTTCTCTTCCATTCTCCTTTAGAGATTTTGAACATGCATATACACATGCTTGTTTTTTTTTTTTTTTTTGTTTTGTTTTCCCGAGCCACTAGGTCTGGGATTCAAACCATCCATTTGGTTCTGTGGGATTCAGCCACTTTAAACACCACGCCACCTGCTGGCCCCCCAAAAAGAACAATTTAATTTTAATAGTGTGTAATTCTAAGTTCATAGACTTCAGTCTTTACTTAGTAAGTTAAGTCTTGGGCATCAGTTATCTATTGTCTAGGACACTATTTTGCCTCCCGGGAGTAAGAGCTCCTGATACTATGGTAACCTTCTTTAGACTTGCTCTTTTCCCCTCATACTTTTCTTTTGGATTCCACTTCCATCATCATTTTTGGCTATCAGTAGTAAAATCCTTTAATTCCAGGTAGTAATGGTCACTAAAGAAACTATTTTCCAAGAGAAACTCCTTATCTCTATGGGGTTATAACAAACGCCCTAAGCAAAAACTTGTTTAGATTAATAAACCTGTGTAGAGACCATCATCTTTAGATTCCTATAGCATTACACGTGTTGGTATTTTAGGACAACAAAAACAATAAGAAAAACATTTGAAAGGTATATAGTTTAAATAATCTCTCGGTTGGAATACATATGCTGTCTTTCTACATAAATGTATGTAGAACACATATATACATTATGAACTAACCAAATAGGTCTAGGTGATAAATTTTGTAGTTGCATGGTAGTGCCATTTCAGTAAATATTTAAGTATTTATCTACTTATTTTCTTGAGAGAGAGAGAGAGAGGAAAGAGAAAGAGAGAGAGAGTTTAAAGTGCTCTCCATCCCAAGCCTCAGTTGGCCAGGATTATAGGAAGACTTTAAAAAAGGGTACCATGTGAAGGATTAATTTATTTATATGTTCCATACTGAAAAAAAAATTCTCTATACTACATTTGCATCTTTATATTTATCAGTTTGTTGAAATGTTATATGTTCAAAAAAGTTAATATTAAAGGTCATTGGCCAAGAAAGAAACCATATCATTTTGTTTATTAAAAAAAGATTTAAGTCATAAGATATTAGGATTAGGTGGTGATAATAAAACATCACCTATAAAGGTCAAATCATCAATAAGTGTCTAAATTAGAAAGGGATAATAAGGATGTTCATGAATGATGAGCCAGTTCATGCTTTTATTATTGATGTAAACCATTTGTTTTCATTAAAATGCCCAAATTGGTTTAAGGCCACTGCTGGCTCTAAAAATAAAAATGCAAGGGATCTGTGCATAAATTTTGAATTTCTCATCCTTGCATTTCACAGAATAAACACTTGTCTAGTCACTACTACCATGCCATGACCTTCATAATGAACACATAGTTATGCTCTCACAAAAATGTTTTTTTTAAAAATACACATGTAGTTTGAACCGAAACAGATAATTCATTAATTGGCTTGTCTTAGTGCAGCTATTAGTCAGGATGAAATATTTAGCAGCTCCATCTTTCTAAGACTCTTTCTTAATGTTCCGATAGGGACACCAGTAATTTCATTGGTGGCTTTCGGTAAGGAAGTAACTCATTGAGTTGTTCAGGATTTTAAAAAAATATTTTTATATACATTCAATCACATTGTTTAGCTTACAAAGTGAACATTTCAATATGTGAACATTTCTCCCCGGTCTAGTTGATCAAAATATTTTCAACAGATTACACCACACCTCCCCAACCTGTCAATGCTCTGCCTCTGTATCCCTCCTCCAAACGTCCTTCTCTAGGCCCCACTCCTCGACACACACACCACATCTGGCATTTACACCCATCTTTTGTATTTGTATGTCTTTTAGTCTATCAGTTTCAGTCATAGAGTGCAGACATTCAGTATATATTAAGTGAAGACATACAATGTCTCTCCTTCATAGCCTTGCTTCACTCAGCAGTAAATCTTCCATATTCTTCCACTTTCTGTCAAAAACCAGGGTTTTGTTCATTTTTATGGCTGAATAGTATTCTTTAGAGTATATATGCCACAGTTTTTCAATCCATTCATCTGTACGGGGGCATTTGGGTTGGTTCCATGTCTTAGCAATCGTGAATAGTGCACAATAAACATTGATGTGCAAGCACTTTTCCAATGAAGAATTCTTCTGTCCTTTGGGTAGATATCGAGGAGTGGGATTGCTGAATCATATGGTAGTTCTGTTTGTAGATTTTTTTTTGGGGGGGGAGAGGTTTTTGCTATAGGGCGCGTGAGCACTCCAGAAAGAGAGAGTCAGAGAGATAGAAAGCTAGAAACCGCCCCCCCGGGGGAATGACCATGCCACAATCCCTTCTTCTCTATTCTCCTCTTGGGATATTGAGCATGCGTGCACACATGCCCGGTGTGAGTTTAAGCCACCGGGTCTGGGACTCGAACTGCGGTCGGCTACGTGGGAGTTCAGCGACATAGCTATTACGCTAACTGCTGGTCCTGTATGTATAGATTTTTGAGGAATCTCCAAATTGTTCCCCACAGTGTATGGAACAATTTACATTCCCACCAGCAGTGTAAAAGAGTTCCCCTTTCACCACCAACACTTATCATTTTTTGTTTTTTTAATCTTAGGCATTCTGACTGGGGTTAGGTGGTACCACACTGTTGTTTTGGTCTGCATTTCCCTTATGATGAGGGATATTGAGCATTTTTCATATGGCAATGGGATGTGAAGATGGTTAGGGAGGAGAATGATAGCTCTCAGGTTAGCAAGTTTCAAGGGAGATGTACTAGCTATTAAAATGTGAGTTTATTAAGTAAACACATTTGTATATATTTTTTTCTGAAATAAGTGATTTTCATGTAATAAAATATAAAAGTCTCACTAGTGGGGCTGGCAGGTGGTGTGGTGATAAAGTTCTCTGGACTCCCACATGGCCGACTGCAGTTCGAGTCCGACCCGGTGGCTTACTTTCTCACTTTCCCTATTCTTTGTCTCTCTCTCTCTGTGTGCATGTTTGTGTGTGTGTGTGTGTGTGTGTGTGTGTGTGTGTGTCCCTCTCAGGTCAAATAACATAAAAAAATAAATAAATAAATATAAAGTTAAGTCTCACTAGCTATTAATAAATAGTAATTGTAACCAAATGGAACTCTAAATAGATTGACCTGCATGTCCCATGTAGTTAGTGTATGACAGGATTATAGAACATCGCAGATTACTTGCTTTCATACACAACACATGTCTGGAAAACAAATTCAAAATTGTCCCTCAATTCTAAAACCACAGTAGCCAAGGAATTATTTATATTAATGCTTTAAAGAACTGAGTATAAATGTAAAGTTCATATGGATATCATAATAATGTGCAGTCACTCCAAAAATCTGCTGTCATTCTTTTCTTAAATTTATTTATTATGCATTAATTCACTGTATATAATTACAGCATACAAAATGAATTTTCCCATCCGGAATACACTGTAGACTGACTCAATCAAAGATATTACAGTCCATGTTATCTTCAGATAATTTTCCCTTTTGTGTTTCTTTTTCCCCTTGATTCTCTCCCTCTCACTCTCTGCCATTCATGCAAGCTCTTTTTTTATAGTCGAACTAAGATTTACAGGAGTCTTTACCTGTTTTTATCTGAGAAAAATGTCACTTAAGTTTTTCTTGCTATTCAAGGAGAGAAGAAAAATGCTTCATTTTTCTGCCAAATGACAAAATTGGGAATAGGGCACTTCTATTCTCTGAGAAGTGAGAATATTTTCATGTGCTCTGTGCTTCCTTTGGAGATGCATCAAAACACTGACATAACATACAATTCAAAGCATTTCTTAATGAACAACAGAGACAGTTTTAATTCCTATTCATCGCTTACGTAGAGTAGGCAACAATGTAAGGTTAAAGACCATCAGTATATGTAGGTTCTTTCACCTATGTGCATTTTCCCAGGGAAAGATATAGGCAAGATGGCTAATTCACTTGTGCTGTTTTATTTGTATCATGTTGTCTTTTTGCACCTTTAAATGGATATGTGTTAAACAATGAACAAGCTTAGTAATAAGTGTACAGATATAAACTTCATGAATTCATATTACATTTGTGGGTTGAGGCCTTAACCCCTTTCAGCCCTCCTACAGACCTTTGAGAATAAAGTAATTGCTGTTGGTTGAAAGCTCTGTTATATCTCCCCCGGTGCACCTAGACCGAAAAGACACAGAGAATGAGCTTGGGGTATATCTCTTTGCTTTGCATAATGACCCAAAAAGATTGGGGAGAAGGGGTCATTGTTCCCTCAGTTCAGGTTGATAAAGATTTTCAGTACTAGTGCATTCATTTTTAGATTTTTCACCAGATAAAGATTTTTCAATAGACTATCAGTCATTTTGTAGAGAATAGTAATCTCTACAAAAGTAAAATTTTTAAATGGAGATTAAACAAAAGCACTTTAAAACAAACTAATAGTTCAAGGATATATAAATAATGAATTCTGCTCAATTAACAACAAAAATTTCCTTACCCCCTCCAAAAATTGAAGGGTGGACTGATCATTTGATGGTCCAAAAATGCTTTTTTCAAAAATTGGTCCAGCTTCTGTAGCAAATTCGGGAGCAACCATGGGTTCAAATTTCTTGCCTTGCTTATCTGAAACACAACAG
Organism: Tupaia belangeri chinensis; assembly: GCF_000334495.1. NCBI lineage: Eukaryota > Metazoa > Chordata > Mammalia > Scandentia > Tupaiidae > Tupaia > Tupaia belangeri. The sequence goes on from NW_006209651.1 coordinate 26,227, forward strand.
GCACATGTATATACCCAAGATTCAGATGAATTGCAGGACTGGGGAGAGTGATCATGACATGACTTGATATTGTTGGGGTACTTCTCTGTGTCTCTCACATACATACATATTCACTACATTGTATCATGAATAAAAAAAGAACAAAAATTATGCAGAGTAAAAATTCATAAATAGCTATTCTCTTTGTTATAAACTATAAAAGGATATGGAAAATTCCATGTTCTTTCTAATAAGCACTTATTATAAAACCAGGTTACATTTAAAAAAAATAAATTTTAATAGACAGACTAAATAATTGTCTTTGATTAATTCCAGTGAAGAATCTCAAACTTTTTTTTGAACATGTAGGCAGGTTAGGAAGCAAGCACTACAGTGAAGTGGCAAAAATAGCATCAGTGAGAATAAAAAGGGAAGCTGAAATAGTGTATGTATATTAAAAGATAGAATTTTCTAAGCATCAAAGAAGACATATAATTAAACTAGTTTAAATTTGCTCTCACTTAAGAATACTTAAAAATCATTGATAAAAGAAGAGATATAGATAAATATCTCTGACATACAAAACCATTCCGTGGACAAAACTTTACTGAAACAGTGCAGATATTTTTCTACGTAATTTGAATTTAAAAAATAATCAGTGTCTATAATTTAGGCTCCCTTCCTATGATAAAACACTGAAGCATAATCTAATACTCTCACAAAGTAAATGAAATCTCTGAAAGTAGGTTGAAGTGTTCAACAAAGATTCGTTACGTTGTTTGCCCAAGTATAACTACACAAGCACCAGCATCAATCGCGTTAGCTTCTTCACGGAAAGTGACTGGTTTTTGTATACAGGATACACTTCCTTTCAATCTGTGACTTTCCAAAGAAACAGAAGCAGAAAAAAAAAAAATTCTGGATAGGCATATCCTGTGCATCTCCCTCCTTGACACATAATTTGTAGGTCCTGATGTGACTGCATTGATAAAACGCTGGGTGTGTAATAAGTGAAAATGAAGACTGTTCTACTGCTGGGCTTTCGAACAAACTTAGATTGGCTATATGTTCACAATCAATGATTTTCTCATTGAAAGATAATACATTTTGGTAATACTGGGGAAGGTAGAAGCTGCAGAGGTCACTGTAGGGGGTTAAGAAAAGCTATAGCAGTTGTCAGAACAGCAATTATTCCTAGGCGAACTTGGTTTGATAGAAGGAGTAACAGTCTTGCTGAGCTAGAATTGCATTTCTATTTGATTATGCTTATCAGTAATTAGAAAAAAGTGTTGGAAGAAACTGAGGGCTGGGGAGAGAGTTCTCTGGGGCTGTCTTTCCATGACAATAAAACATCCAAGTCAAAAATCAACAGGCAGTTTCATCTACAGGGTGCCAAATAAGCGTAAGCTATTTCAAGGTTATACAAAGCCCATAACTGATTGTTCATGAATGTTTAATGTGCACCTGTCCATATCCACAAGTCAATTTTAGAAACAATTATTTAATAAAAAATTAGGTATCTTAAAACAATCTAAAATACAATAGATAAATTAATTAATAGCAAGTTCTGGGGAATGGTTTCACTTGCTGTTTGCATATGTAGAGTGTAGACACAGAACAGCCAAGATACAGCTCAAATCTTCTAATCTGTAACAAGATGAGAAAAATCATATGTCATTTTAATCAATTATAAGTAGAAAGCAGAGTAGAAGTTCGCCCAATCCCTGAACAACC